>NW_022170819.1:19178857-19230933 GCF_008802855.1 Photinus pyralis
AATTATCTCAGATCGACCCGGAAACAATTTTTTTTATAGAATGTGGCCTGTAGAATCCATAATTTCAAACAGTTCCAAGATTGGGCTACTAGTTCAAAAGTTACAGCCCTTTGAATTTTCTTTCGAAATTGGTTTCTTTCTAGTGTATATCTTTTGATTGAGAAGTCTGATCGAAAAAGTACGAATTGTTTTGGATTCTACGCACTAAAATTAATAGGAAAAAGTGTTTTCCCGAGAAATTTTGGTGCAGTCAATTTTTGGTAAAAAAGGAAGGTTGTACACTGTCTTTTTTTGAGGCCCTCAAAAAAGATTGTCTCAATCGACCCGGAAAAAAAATTTTCTTATAGAATGTGGCCTGTAGAATCCATAATTTCAAACAGTTCCAAGATTGGGCTACTAGTTCAAAAGTTACAGCCCTTTGAATTTTCTTCGAAATTGGTTTCTAGTCTATAACTTTTTATTGAGAAGTCTGATCGAAAAAGTACGAATTGTTTTGGATTCTACGCACCAAAATTAATAACAAAAAGTGTTTTCCCGAGAAATTTTGGTGTAGTCGATTTTTGGTAAAAAAGGAAGGTTATACACTGCCTTTTTTTGAGCCCCGAAAAAAAAAATTGTCTCAAATCGACCCGGAAAAAAAATTTTCTTATAGAATGTGGCCTGTAGAATCCATAATTTCCAAACAGTTCCAAGATTGGGCTACTAGTTCAAAAGTTACAGCCCTTTGAATTTTTTTTCGAAATTGGTTTCTAGTCTATAACTTTTGATTGAGAAGTCTGATCAAAAAAGTACGAATTGTTTTGGATTCTAGCCCCGTATAGCGTCAAAGGAGAAATGATCGCCTTTTTTAAATCTAAAATTACGAACGTAATCTTGTTAATTTGTGTAAGTCTATTATTACCTAGGTGCTTTATTATGTCATACAAATTTCTTCTGCTAGTCTTTTAGTTTGAGCCCAATGTTGCGCTCTGTTAATCCATTAAATAACACCTAATACATTAAAGTTAAGTGACCGGACTGAAGTGATTAGCAAAGACAATGCAATTAACTTATTTAATTCTTTCATTTACGGTCCGAGGTAAGTAGGTGATTCAAAACTGGCTAATTGCAAAATTTCACAATTTGTGCTCTAAACTGTCGATGATCAAAATGCAGAAAGTGCTGCACTAGATTGAAGCTAATTTTAAATTATGATTAATTATGACCGATAGGTATTATAGTGAAATCTAATGCTTATAAGTAGATTTAAATGGGAAAGTTTTTCACGAGCAAATAACCGTACCATATATTTTGCATAATATTAAAACTTCTCTTACTTTCATTTTAATAATAATGCACAATTGTACAATAATGCGTCTAAATACTTTCGCTTACACACAAAGTCTTTATTTCAGAAGTCGCTCGATGAGCCAACAATGGCAAATACGCCGCAATCAAATCATCGCATTTCGGGTTATTTGGAGAAGAAAGCCAAATTGGTGAGTGTCTCCAGTTTAATTGTTTTTCCTTTGTAATAAACTTGTAGAGACTGGGTTCGCCGTGGAAAAAGTATTGGTTTGTGCTGGAAGGGCGGCTGCTACTTTACTACCGGTCGAAGGACGAATACGAATCCCTCAGTCCTTGCAAGGGTTCGATTAATCTTTGCCCGCCCTGCAACGTAAAACCGGCCATGTCAGTTAGTGGCGTTTTTCAAATCGAGTGCCGTGCCAGCACAATCATTTTGGTAAGTTTTTCTTAGTCGATTTTTTTTCAACTTGTCTTGTAGCGAGCGGAAGATCGATCTCAACAGGAACAATGGATGCAATCACTACTCAGTGCAATCGCCCAACCACAATCGAATTCAAATCGTATGAGTCACTTCAGGTACTCGCTGGACGATCTTCCCATTCCAAACCAAAAACCGGGAAGATTATGCCGTCAAAATACAATGCCTCATCGCAACTCCCCATCCTCGAAAGACATAATCGAGCGTCTCCAGAAAATTGGCGCACAAACCTATCGTGTTACCACTGGTGCTATAGCGAAAATTACTCAGAAAGATCAAAATGGCGAAATACAGAAGTCGCAAAGCGCAGAGCAATTACCGCAATACAGCGTGATACTCGAGGAAAATTCTTCTGAGAAGAACAACGATATTGGTGTGAGTGTAGACAATGAGCATTACGTTGCAAGTGCAGAAGTCGATGAAGAAAACCATAACACGGAGGCCCACATTCGCACAGAGAATCAGCGCAATGTAGATCATATGTACGACAGATGCTCAAGGCAGTCCTTGGAGGATGGTTACTCGACGGTTGATAAATTCAAAGACACAGAGCACGAAGTTAGCAACGATCAATATGTGATTACGGACAATGAGTTTTTATACTGCGCTATCGACAACCCAAAGGAGGCATTGTATGAGGATCCTGAAAATTTGAAGGTTGAACCTTCACTACCTCCACGTCCGCACCTTCGCAAACACTCTGAAGACGCATTTAGTCAAGCTTCCTCAAATGAAGACACAAACAAAAGAAAAAAAAGTAAGTTTCTCTTCCGTCACTTACGAAAGTATGATAAAAAGTTAGATGAGGAATTGAAAAAGAAACCGAAAAGTAGGACGGCGAGTTTCTTGAAGCGGGTTTGGAAAAGGAAGGCGAAGTCAATTGATGCTCAAGAAGACGTAGCGTATGAGGCGATCGATTATGAGGTGATAGAGAAACAGATACAGCAAAACAAAAATGATTTGCAGATGCTGCAGGAGTTACAGGATATTTTGGAGTCGCGCAAGTGTATCTTACAGGTTTGTGCGTATAGGCTGCCATCGTTTTTTAGCTGGATTTTTGATTGTAGGAAAGGTTGAAGTCGAACAGTCAACGTGCAACAAGAAACTCTCTCCCTAATGTAGATAAATTGGAATGTGTCGAAAACTGGGAAGGTTAGTAGTAAACTGTTAGTTTGGGAATACTGTCCAACCTACTATGTCGACGTTTAACGTGTAATAGAAAAACGGTACGCGTCAACTCGCCAAGGGCGACTCGCCATCGGACCACTCGCCACCGGCTGACTCGCCAACGGGACAACTCGCCAACGCGACAACTCGCCAACGGGACAACTCGCCAACGCGACAACTCGCCAAGGGGACAATTCGCCACCGCGACAACTCGCCAACGAAATATTTTTCCCTGTTTAATGTGTCGTTCAAATAACGATGTGATTGTCAAATTTTTTGTTCAAATAATAATTTGCAGAAGATGTCGTTATATCAAAATGCAGTAATAGAAACAGGTATAGGCGGTTGGGTCTTCATTCAAATATTGACTACAATTTTTCGATAAACTTTTTTTACAAAATTAGGGAAATTGACTATTGCATTTGTGGGATGCATTTGTATGACACATTAAACAGGGAAAAATATTTCGTTGGCGAGTTGTCGCAGTGGCGAGTCGTCCGTTGGCGAGTTGTCGCATTGGCGAGTTGTCGCGGTGGCGAGTTGTCCCGTTAGCGAGTTGTCGCGTTGGCGAGTTGTCGCGTTGGCGAGTTGTCCCATTGGCTAGTCAGTCGGTGGCGAGTGGTCCGGTGGCGAGTTGACCGTGTCCCTAGAAAAAGCAGTTCGACAGAAAGTCCCAAACGGACTTATCGAAATCAATACTTTTTTCCTCTCGTTCATTAAGTTGTTTCAGATAGAAAAAATGAGGAAGTTAAACCAAGCATACCACCAAAACAATTATCGCCATCGAGCACTACACTTTCACCCTCTGACAGCTTAAACAATAACGAAATTAAATCAATAGACGAAATTCTCGAGGATTTAGATAAAGAAAAGGAAGCTTCAGAATCAAAGCAGAAAGTAAAGGAGTTAATAGAAAAATTCGAAGTCCAAAATGAAGATGATGTTAAAATGCGTCCAAAATCCAAACAGCTGCACTTTATCATCGGAACCGATAGTTGCAGCCGACATTCAGAGGGGCTTAATGAACTCCTAGAAAAACTCTGTAAGGTTACCTGTGCGCCAGTGTTAAAACCTGGCGTTACCAGCAGTTTGGTAACTCCTACGCTAACAGATGAAGAGGTATTGGTCTCTAATGGTTATATTAATACAGAAAGGTGTTTTTAGTGGTTGAAAGTGATGCCAATAAGATATAGGCGGCTATCAGAACCCGATTACGACATTCCTAGATCTCATCGTTCTTTGCATTTGCCAACACCTGCAAAAACTTCAGAAACCCCGATAATTGCGACAAGATTCTTTGGGCCAATTTTAATCCCGGAGGCTCGACCGTAAGAACTCGTCACCAACTACTAAAACTTCTCATTTTTCTTTTTAGACGAGGCATCGATTCCAAACCTTCGACCATGGATCCGGATTCGTTAGAGGTTGACAGATCAGATCCGGTTTCACACAATTTCCAAAAGGAGGATCAAGTGATTTATGCGCAGCCCAAATCGCTGTCTGTTGGAGTTGAGGACTGCGCCGAAAATATGCCAAGCGACCCAGACTGTGATAAGAATGCCAATGAGAATTTAGAGGGTGCAGTTGCAGTAAAGGAAGAAATGTTTGTAGATTCCTTAGAACCTCTTGTTGAAATTTCTACTATTTTTTGAATCTTTCTAGTATGATCCATTGAACCAAAGAAATTTGTACTTTGATAGCTAAAACATTGTTTGATTTTACTTATCCTGCCACTTATCCAAACATATACAGTGATATTCATGTAGAAGTAGACATAGGGATAATTTCGTATGTTTACTTTTACGTGATAAAAAGTCTCCAGAAAGACGCCTAATTTTATGCAACCAAAGTAACTACCTACAACAAAAAATAAGGATTTGCCTGTCATATTAATTTTAATATTATTGCTTTGACTTCCCTATTCTAATTTCGGTTCGTGTGCGATGTATTCGACTAAAGAAAAAGTTGATATTTACAATTGGTATAGTGCCGATAACAGTTAAAGGAGCTTAAGAGATTTATTTTCTGTGAACTTTATTTGTTTCAAGAAGTTATTTTGGTTGCATAAGATTAGGCGTCTTTCAGGAGACCTTTTTATCTTGGTCCCCTCTCTGCTTCCTTCTTTACCGGTAAGTGAAGAGGGAGGAAGTCCAGCAAGACCTCCATGGCAGATGTAGGTGTAGTACTAATGCTCCAGTAATAGGTCCTAGAACAGGTTATTTGTTGCAGCCTGTTTGGTTGAGTCTGGGCTGATTTTACTTCCGCTTTGGACACTTCAAGATAGGTCAAAATAGGAGAGGCGGGGATTTAGTCCCCGTTTTCTCCCCATAAGGCTTCAGCTCATTAAGGCCGTAGTAACATTGTTGATCGCCATGGTGATGTGAGGCTTTATTAAAGACTCTTCTGGTGGTTTTCCTGAGCTTTCCTAGCTCATTATTCTACCAGGGAGTGTTTCTATCATCTTTCCTCAAAGGAAGAGAGAAGGGCATTATTGAGCAGTAGCATCTCCTCGTACAGTGCCCAATCTGTTCACGAGAATTTCGGTATGAAAGTTCTGTTTGATTCTCTATTTCTACGCTGTAGTAAATTTGTTTGAATTGTCATTAGAGTTACCAGGTTAAACATCACTTCTAGAACTGAAACGTGGTTTTTTATAATTACCTACCTACGTTTATTGTACCGATTGAACTTAATTTAAATACAGATTAAGTAATCTAGAGAATCAAGGTTTTCTAAATATTAGAAGCATTCTTATTGTCCATCTCAATGCCATTGTCATTTTTTGCTCCGTCACATTCGTTGAAATGATTTTACATAGTCACCAGATGATATTCAAATAAAAAATATTAATAAATTGTGTTTACTTTTTGGTCTGCTAGTTCCAAAAAAACATTACAGTTTGATTTTGTAAGTACCTCTACTTCTGTAGCGATCATATAAAAAGGAGGCCGAAAGTCTGTTAGAGACATTCAATTCTACAAAATGAAATACTGCATCGCTTTCGTGCTACTACTTGGCGTCTCCCTTCAAACCTCTGCAAAAGATGATGTGAGTAAATTTCGAATCATACAATAATTTCTTTTAATCAAACAACCGTAGGAGGAGCAGATGGCCCGCAACCTCATGAGCTGTGCCGAACAAGAGGGCCTTTCTAAAGACGCCGTGAAAGAAATTGCAAGTACTGGTAAAAGGCCAGAGTATTCCGTGATGAAGTGCTTCGATAAATGTATGATGGAAAAGGTTGGAGCAGTAGGTCCTGATGGAAAAGTTAATGAGGCCCCATTGATTGGGCTTTGTCTAATTAAATATCCAAAGATGGACGAGTCCAAATGTGCCAAACTCCTTAAAGAATGTGCGTTTGTTGATAAGCATGACAAATGTCTTATGTGTTACGAAGCCGTAACATGCTGGGACAACAAGATCAAGCAAATGACATCATAAAGAATTTATTGACAGCTGCCGACTTTAATCATTGACTAACAGATTATAATGTCTTCCATTTCTTGAAAGCTTTTAAAGGTCTTTAGTTTCAATTGTCCTCTTCTATAGTTGTATGATCTGTTTTTGTTTATAATTATTCTCATTTATAGTAGCTTTCTCTTTAAAATCGCTTATTTTTTGTGCATATTTTCGCTTTATTGTTTAAGTTAGCTCTTCTTCAGTTCTACACGCGCATATGATGTATTACTTCCATTTATTATTATATTTGCATTTTGAAAACTAAATATGTTTGTTTCATTGTTTGATTTTTTATATACAGAGTCTAAATGGAATGTGTAGGTATAGGTATGTAGTATTGGGTAGATCACTCTTAAGCTGATCTGTAGGTAATCTGTGCCATTAATAAGATAATTGTTTGTGCTTATTTGTAAAACTGGTAGTATTAACCTTTGATTATAAAATACAATATTCAGAGGTATTAACATTAAATGGCATTCAAATTTCAGAATGCCCACCAACCGCTTAATACGCCCGAAAAGAACAATAATTGGGAAACTAAACGCCAACAACTAAAGGGGGAAATCAAAATTAATTCATTAGGGCCAGGGCTCAATTTTACAGCGGTTTAATTTGAACATAGATATATTAATATTAATCTATTAATTTGAATGATTATTTCTGACATCTGACGTTGGTGAAAGGAAGCCCCTCGCATTTTTACGATAACATATTTGCGATAACTTTAGTTAACATTACATTACACTTTCTCTGGTGCATGCTCTCCTGCTGCCTACATATCAATATGTACGAGTTTCTTACTGAATCTCAACATTCATGCAACAACTGATAAATTAAAAAAAAACGAAAATGAAGTGAAATACGAATTAACTTTTGGTAAAAGATACCAGGGAGCACTTAGTACTAATTCCTTTGAATTTTGTAAGTGGTTGGGACTAATTAATAACTATTAACCGTTAATTTACCAATTATTCTAAAACGCAATAAACACATTGTGGACTTGCACGTCTTCTTGACCCTCAGAAGCTTGCAAGAAGTACCCCGACCCCGAGAGCCGAGGCCTATGTTAGGGGACTGTAAGCACCTTAAAATTTCTTCTCGTTACTGGGGAGAGCTTAAAAAGCAGTGTTCGCAAATACTGAATGAAAAATTTCGAAATGTACCTCTTTGAAACGAAAGAGTAACTAAAGAGAAATGGTACCTCATTGAAAATAAAACCCTAAAAGGGTTCGAAACCATTGTAAAATGTTAAGAAACTATGAACTGCTAACCGTTTTCGAAAAGTAATGCTCAAGCTTGATGTGGATTAATGGAAATATATAACGCAATTTTGTGTCAGAGGTGACCCAAACAAATATTACCCAAATGGACCAAGCGTTCAAAATATCTTGTCAATTGAGTCATCAAAACTCCAAAGCTTGGGTATCTTTAAATTTGTTCTTTACTAAAATCCTAAAAAGTATAATTTACTTACACTGAAAAGTTAAAGAAAATACTTGATTTTACATCAGGAAAACATAGCAGTAAAGAGGTTGAGTTAAAAAAAAAATTTAACCGCTGTAGTTCACCTTCTGGGCAAGAGATGTCAGGCTAGGTAATTTAGTCAACATTTATATTCTTTATTATTTATAGCACTCTTTAGTATTATTTAGTGCTTAGTCTAAGATTTAGTGGCAGTATTGATTATAAACACCACCAGACAAAAAATACATTTAAACATATCTCGAGGAGAAGTAATTGCAGTAATTTAATACTGGCTCTTTTCCAAAGATGTCACTAGTAGTGACGAACACTCTAAATTACCGTCTCGTCTCAGATATCTCTTCGAATACCTACTTTCCTAATACAAAATCTAGCAATTTCTTCAAATCAGGTTCATGGTGATGGAGGCAATGGACTCGATTAACACGACGGTATCGACATTAGTCTCGTCTCTCGTGGGTAACTTTTATAACAAACTGAAGCATATCTTTTATTTTTAGCCAGCTATTATGGGACGTGAGTAGATAGTAATGGAACAAAAAGGTAGGAAGTATTGTTTTCAACGCGAAGACAAGATCTCAACCCTGGAAAATAATAGAATTTTTATTATCCTGACAACGCACCACGTGAAAATCACGTCATTTATAATAGGTCAATCTAATTTTGATTATGTTAGGTATCGTACATATGACGAAACAGTGACGTGCATGACATGCCCTGACGTCGTGGTATACCTATGTATTAAACCATTGAATAAAAATTGTGCTTTTATTCAATGATTATAAACAATTTAGAGCAGAGCTGGGCAGTATTCGATTTTGTAAATACTTTTTAGAATTCAAATTCTTTAAAGTATTCAAATTCTTTGTAATTAAATACTTTATGGAAGCAATATTTATATTTGTAACTCAAATACTTTCACAAATATTTAGTATTCGAATATTTCCCAAAGTATTTGGATACTTCGTAAAGTATTCGAATACTTCGCAAGGTAAGTATTTGAATACTTTGATTTTCCAAAATTTCTCGGGAAAACACTTTTTCTTATTAATTTTGGTGCGTGGAATCCAAAACAATTCGTACTTTTTCGATCAGACTTCTCAATCAAAAGTTATAGACTAGAAACCAATTTCGAAAAAAAATTCAAAGGGCTGTAACTTTTGAACTAGTAGCCCAATCTTGGAACTGTTTGAAATTATGGATTCTACAGGCCACATTCTATAAGAAAATTTTTTTTCCGGGTCGATCTGAGACAATTTTTTTTTCGCGCCCCAAAAAAAGGCAGTGTATAAACCTTCCTTTTTTACCAAAAATCGACTACACCAAAATTTCTCGGGAAAACACTTTTTCTTATTAATTTTGGTGCGTAGAATCCAAAACAATTCGTACTTTTTCGATCAGACTTCTCAATCAAAAGTTATAGACTAGAAACCAATTTCGAAAGAAAATTCAAAGGGCTGTAACTTTTGAACTAGTAACCCAATCTTGGAACTGTTTGAAATTATGGATTCTACAGGCCACATTCTATAAGAAAATACTTTTGAAAGTATTTGAATACTTATTTTTTAAAGTATTTGAATACTTTTCAATGCATCTGTATCTAGTATTCGCTTGTGCTGGACGTAAAACTATTTAATATTCAAATACCTTTGATTTGTGTAAAGTATTTACTATTTAGTATTCAAATACTTTTTGATAGTATTCTGCCCAGCTCTGGTTTAGAGAAACATTAGCATTGTATATGACATTAGTAAGTACCAAAATCTGCAGGAGAAATGTTCTGTAAATGTATTTCGTTTTATACCACAATTTAATGTCCCATACGTTTAAAAATATTATCGTTGTGTATGATGTAAAACTAACGGAAGTCATACAAATCATTGTGAAAATTCTGAATTTAATTTAAACGTCAAAAGTAGCAACCTTAGGCTCTCCTGTTGTTTCTGTGGAAACAATATTGTTTTCTGTTCCGAACTTATCATTTTATGGCAAATTTAAATTGACATTTGAATGAGATAAATCAATAGATAAGTAGATAGAATGAAATGAATTATTATGCATTCTAATGATATCTGTCATTCTTGTGAAAAATGGGACGCGGAGCACGAAACAATATTACTAAGTGACGTTTCGGAACTTTGGGGGAGTGAGAGATTTGGTTTCGTATTTTGTCGTAGATTGCCAATTTGGTAGTGAGTGAACCTATTAGTAGGTATCGTAAAATTGTTGCGGTTCTGATGGGATAATGTTTCGCAGGACACAAAATATTTTTTGATAGATTATGTTTAAAAAATATACAATTAACCCTCTAAATGCCCTCTAAAATAAATTTCCTTGTAGCCCTAAAGGTCTTTTTTTAGAAAATTCACTTTTACATGAATAGGAATTCTCGATTGCGGGGGTTGTAACTTTTGTGGTACCTTAATTCTTTATGTTTATTTGATAGGTTATGATTAAATAATTTATAATTAACCCTCTACTTACCCTTTAAATATAAATTTTGTTTCCGTTTTATACAAATGTAATTTTTTAGAAAATTCACACTAACATACATAACGATCCTTAAATAGTAGGGTTTTAATAAGCCATAGTCTTTTATTTCTTTGATAAATTGCGTGATTTACAATTAAACCTCTAATTTCTCTCTTAATAAAGATCCTTAAAGTCGCAGACGACTTCAAAACACCGAAACCCCGACCCAAGAGGAAACTGTTGAAAAACTACCATGAGGAAAGCAAATCCCTTGAGACCTTTCATTAGAGTACCATGAAGGATAAAACTAGTTCCACCTCCCCCCCCCCTCCCGCTCCAACCGGTACTTTGATAAGAGGACAGAAAAAGAAGGGCAGTAGTTGGTAGAAAACGGTTCCTTTTGTTGAGACCTTTAATTAGAATACAATGAGAGATAAAATTAATGTTTAACCCCCCCCTCAGGCCCCGTCGCTCACTGATCTCGAAAAAGACTCGCACGGGAAAGTTATAGATTGTACAAACCAATTTATTTCGATGACACCTTTCATTAGAATACCATTAAGGATAGAACATGTAGTCCCCTCCCCCCTCTCCCATTTTCTAATGTTTAACCACTAAAGGCATGCGTATGCAAAATCTGAGACCAATTGGTTGTCGTATGTAAAAGTTATGCACGTTTTACTTCCAAAAACAGCATCTGAGGAAATAATTCGTGAGGGGGGGGGGGCCTTTTAGACAGAGAAATTTGATGACCGCCTGGCACACCTTCAAGGTATAGGCTACCTACTGTAAAAAAATTCCAGGCCTCTAGGACCATTCCCCTAGAACTCCTAGAAGTAGTTCAAAACAGTAGAAGTGGGTTTGGACGGACGGACGGACAAAACGCAAACAATATTTTTTTTAATTCTTAAAAAATGCGCTAAAAATTAAATCTTACAAACACAAGTTAGAATACCATTAAGGAGTGAAACAGTTAAGCTTCTAAATTTTATATATTGGAAACACTGTTGAAGAGTTTTTGGAATTCATTTTAAATTGGAAAAATCAGTACAACAACATGGTAAATCTGACGAGGTGGCAACACAGCTGAGTGTGATATGGCAACCTCGTTTGTTTTCATTGAATTTTAAATGACAGCAGTTGTCATTCGCCATCCAAAAATAAAAATCCTTTGGCATTGGTTTTTTTATACTTTCACTGTCTGTATAAAATTATAATAAAGCTCAATATAATTATGCGTTTTATGCAAATTAGTAAGTGAGATGTTGTTTAACGGTCTGGTAAAGACGTTGTCATGATCGTTTCACGCGTTTCCAACAATTCTACACTGGTTTCAAGCATATTCCGTCGATTATCATTATCAAGTGGCGATTTGCGCGTTTCGACCAATTCAAATTTGCATGTATGCAAAACGCCAATTTGTTGTCAAAAAACCGTTGAAGCGACATTTAGAAATAGGTAAGCAAGAGTTGAGCAATGCTTGCTTCGCTTTTCCACAATCTGAGGTTTCGGTTGCTTTCATTCTCGCCAAAGTTTTGTGCTGATCGCCTTTCTTGCAGATCCCTTCTGGGAGGTCAGAGTTTAATCCCCGTACGTAAAATGTCAGAGGCCAGCTGCTCGAAGAAGAAAAAGAATCGATTGGCCCTCGAGAAGTCGCCTTACTTGCTTCAACATGCTACCAATCCGGTCGATTGGTACCCGTGGGGGCAGGAGGCGTTCGATAAGGCCAAGAAGGAGAATAAGCTCATATTCTTATCGGTCGGCTACTCCACCTGCCACTGGTAATGTACGCAAATGAAAA
This sequence comes from Photinus pyralis, assembly GCF_008802855.1. Taxonomy (NCBI): domain Eukaryota; kingdom Metazoa; phylum Arthropoda; class Insecta; order Coleoptera; family Lampyridae; genus Photinus; species Photinus pyralis. Next base: position 19,191,004 of record NW_022170819.1, read on the forward strand.
ACCTTCCTTTACATTCGACCTTGCAGGTGTCACGTCATGGAAAAGGAGTCCTTCGAAAGCGAATCCGTTGCAGAAATTATGAATAAGTACTTTGTCAATATCAAGGTGGACAGAGAGGAGCGGCCCGATGTAGATCGCCTATACATGTCATTTGTACAAGCATCGACCGGAAGTGGGGGATGGCCAATGTCTGTCTTTCTGACACCTGATCTAGAACCGCTCGCCGGTGGTACCTATTTTCCACCCGACGACATGTACGGGCGACCCGGTTTTAAAACAGTGTTAAAAAGCATTGCCGAACAGTGGAAGACAAAACAAACCGCTATTGCTAACTCGGGTAAGTCTTTTATTAACTTTTGACCTTTACTCTCTGCTTCCTTATCAATCGTTTTTCAGTTAGATATCGTTGATATACAGGGTCCCATCATTTTAAAAATAGGATTCTTGGTGTGTTGGACGCATTTCACTTCGTTTGTTTCACATTTTTTTAGTCCAGAGATAAAAAATCTGATGATAGTCGTGCGGTGCGGCCTCAATTACTCCATAAGAATGAATCATACTCCAAAATATCATTCACCTTAGATAACTGTTGGCTGATTAAATGCATGTCATGCGTGCACTGCATGCTTCTTAGACAACAGTGTAATAAGTTGTATACAGGGTGTCTATTATTTCATGGAGCTTTTTTTAAAACAACTGCAAACTGTAAACAATCGAAGGCAAGATGACAGTCTGTGTTTTATGAAGTAGGGATAAGAAACTTTCTTCCCATCAGTATTGTAGATATGATTGGTTGAGTTTTTGGGAGACTACCACAGATAGAAAATGAAGGTCAGCTCAGGAAAATGACTTGGCTCCTGATTCCTCATGTTTTTCTGAATTTTTTAGGCGCTGAATTCTATTTTGCACTAACTGAAGCTCGAATTTTTCCAGAAAAATTTGCTATATCCAATTTTTTGCAAACTTATTAATGATAATGCAAAAAACAAGGACAGTTACAGTCATTTCGAACTTTTCCATATCAGCGAATAGGTGAAGGTAGCAGGAATTTTTGTCTTCTAATGAAAATTGATATATTATCCCGTTAAGCACTTGTTTTGTGCTACCAGAAGGTTTTTGGGTATTTTCTGTAATAGGAAAGTTAATTTTCACTCTGTATAATATGGTATGGTTCAAGTTTTAGGAGTAAGAGACCGCAAAGGGACTGCGTAAACCCCACACCTTTAATTTTAAATATAGGCGCTATGTTTTCCTTCATTAGAAGCACATGTGAATAAAATTTGAAGAAAGTATCTCCAAAAATAAGAAAGTTATTTCTCGGTAATGTATTTTCTGAAAATATTTCAGTGGTATTTTGGGTCTTACTGGTTTTAGCCCATTTTTCAAGAATGAAAATATTTAACGCATTTTTCAAAAGTGAAAATGGGCTTGGGTTTGTCCGTTCCGTTTGTTCCTATCAAGGAACCCGAAAGTTACAAATGTATCGAGAAAAAATTTTTCCCAACTGGTTGATTGAGCACAAACTTCATTTATGCACCAATTTCGTTGGGAAAATGGCCATGAAGAAGATCTTAAATACTTCCATCTTCCTGATGATGAGATAAAGTATATACAAAAACGCTAAGCGTCGTTATCAGTCGATCGCTAGCATTCTCTATGACTTGTACCTTAGTAGTTTTTATTCTGTAATATAAAAAGTTGTTATTAGGACATTGTTTTTGTTGTTGATTTTTGTTTGTTTTGTGAAATAGATTAAATAATCATTTTAAGCTTTGTGACAACTTCAATGACTGAGTAGAGTATGATTATTCTCAGAGGTGACCTCTCTTCAGTTCCCTGTATCTTAGGCCTATGGTATCCTGTAGTTTTATTTGTACTCCTTTAAGATATCAATATTTTGAAAGAAATTTATTATCCTGAGATCAGCACTTGGAGCATTTCTGGGTGCATCTTCTATAAAAGATATCTGTCTAACTTTTTCGGGCTAGTCAGTCAGCCTTAATGGCAGTAGGTACTAGGGAATGCAAACCCGCAGCAAAATTTAGATTTCGGTATTTGCGGGATCATTAGATAGTTCTCTATTGGGTTTAATTCTAAGTTCTCTTTTTGAATATTTACATACAGTACACTTTTATTTTCATATATGTACACTGCATTTATTTAGTATACAAGTATATTGTCCTGTTATTGGAAAATATTCTGTTGAACAATAAATTATTATTATTATTATGGTCGGTGTTTCTCTTGTCAGATCTCAGGTCTAGCCTGGCCTGGCTAACTAATCGCACGGATTAAAATCAAGTATCGATTAGTATTTGTGTCTGTACGTCGCTCGTCTGGTCAAGTTATGTCCGGTCCTAAAAAAGAAAAAAAAATTATTATTATTATTATAGTAATCCCCAAAATTTTAAAAACATTCGGAAATAAGCAATTTTGTGCAGTAACAGAATATTCTCAAGAAAACACATTCTATTTATCGGAAAGAATGCATCAGATCTGCCGTCTTTTTCTTGTCGCCGGTGAGTAATCTTTTATGGCCCCTCCATGTCTATTTGGATTTCTAGAATATTCGCTGCAATATTTCCATACAGCCACTTTACTACTAGTCTTTTATAAACAATCGACGAGTCCGACATATTGCCTACAAGGATAAGAGTTCCTGCGTTTTAAAACAGTAGCAAAATAAGTCCGATTTGCGCACTCACTCGCTGTTTAACAAAGTTTTTAACAGATACAGGATTGCGCGTAATTATTGCATGAACTGCAACAACAAAAATGTGCGAAATAATCAAATTCGCAGAGTTGCTAATGTATGGTGGTAAGTTTGGTGAATAAATTCTGCAATTCCGCGGGATCCCGCTCCATTAACGTACGGGATTAATCCCGCAAAAAGGCTGCGGAATCCCGGTATTTCGCGATCCCGGTATTGCACTCCCTAGGCAGTACATATGCCTGAAAACCCACTAGCACTATACTGTAGTCAATAAATTTCGCGCTTGTAAAAAGTGACGAACGTTCTTGGTCAGTAGTAACACTATGACAACCTGAACAAGTCGGTTATCTTCAAAATTTTCCCCCGTCTCCAATTGCAAGGCGACTTCAAAGCAGCAACCGATAGTGCATTCGAAACATGAGCCAGTAATATATACCCAGGCATATAAGTGCTAAAAATGGGGTCTAGCCCCTAAAAATTGCTCGAGAGCTGGAAATAGTTTTTACCCCTTTAAGGGGTCCTGAATAACGAGTATATGAATTTGCGACGGTTTCTAGGTTGGGCGAGAGATTTGAGAGCCTAAAAAGCGGAAAATTTTTGCACTTTTTTGAACATTTCTCTTATAACGAAAAGTATTTATCATACAGAAAATTTTATTCTCTTCTTTTCTAAAGAAAAGAATTAAATTGTGGCGTTTGAAACATTGAAATAAGTTTAGCCCAGAGACATGGTTAGTCGTTCAGCCGCAATCACCCGTCAAAGATGGGCCATTTTTACAAACTAAGCTCAAAAATTGACAACCCTCAAGTTCTAACGCCTGTAGGTCGAAAAGGACTGCTATCGTAGGTTCAAACTTGTAGATGCTGTAATTGTGAATCCGATGCTTTTTGAAATTTGGAATTCGCTCACTACAGTGCTGAGATACGCATTTTAAACCGAAAGAGTCCTTAGCGCCAAATTTCCGGTAAGGCAGTCCAACGCAAGAAACTTCGTCTGAACTCAAAACTTCTCACTTTCTTGCACTTTCGAGCGAAGCGGGGTGCTGCCGCTCTCTCTTCGACTTCACTGATTCTGTGTAGTAGGATCCAGGTCTTAATGCGCTCTGACTCTTCTTTGGTAAGCATAATCTCCGGGTTTTGTCAATAAAGGCCATCTGGAAACTTGTAGCAGCCGCAGTGCTGAAAGTCTTGGCTTTGGTTCTGCACGGGCTCAAATTTTGAAGACGTTTTAGCCGCCTTTTATCCTCTCAGTTCAGTGTTTTACCATTCCTTTTGTTATTCATTCTAAAATTTTGGTATGTGGTTCCTTACCATAGTACTGGTATGCTGTAGAGGGTTATCCTAAATGATCATACCTTAATCAATGATTAAGGGAGTCCGTGAAGTTAGCAGCACATTGAAGGCACAAATGTCGAGACTAGGTGGGTTGGTTAGTGCTTCGTTTGTGCCGGTTTGTGCCGTAAAAAGTTTTCCAGCAAAACATACGGTTTGGAAATTATTTCGACTTTTAGAGGTTCTGCTAATAGGCCAGTCATTGAGGATTTTTACCTGGAAATAACTCGGGAAGTACAGAAATTTTGTATGCTTGAGTGCGTAGAACTAAAATTCATAAAATGCACAATTCTAAACTTGCCGCCCGGGCCGCCATCTTACCAAGATGGCCGTCAAAAGCGGTTTCCCGCCGATATCTCCAAAACTGTGCATTTTACGAGAAAATATGTGGTGAGCAAAATTAAAGAGACGAAAATTTCCTACAAAAAATGTAGTTAGCATATTTCCACTAAAGTTAGCCCTTGCGCAGAAAAGCAGAAATTTTTAATAACCAATGGCGTGTATTTTATTAAAATAATTCATTAATCATTTAATTAATTAATCAAATTGATTAATCATTAGTCTATGATCAATTAATTTTAAGTAACATTAGATTCTCTATTTACGCAGGCCTGACGGACCTGGCGGTTCGTTAATGTCACTGTTTTCATTGCCGAATACGTTTATCCCTATTTCGGGATCAACGTTGGCTTCTTTGAATTCGTCAGATTCTCCTTGAGTCGATAAAGGAATATCGATACATATTCCACAAATTACGTTTGTGCCGGTTTGTGCTGTATCGCCAGGAAAATATTTTCCTGGAAGAAGTTATTTCGATTTTTAGATGTCTGTAGATGTTTGCTATAACTTCGCACACTTTTGTCCGCATAAATTTCGAGACTAGATGGATTGGTTAGTGCTACGTTTGTGCCGGTTTGTGGGTTAAAAAGTTTGCCAGCAAAGCATTGCCTTTGAAGGTTATCTCAATTTTTAGATGTTCTGGAAACCTTGTACACTTTTGTCGCTATACTGTTGAAACTAAGCACGTTTTTAATTGGATTGGATTTACTTCTCATACATCGCTTCGCCTTTTATTGGGCGAAGTATCTAATCGATTTGGCAATTAACTACATGGCTGTTCAATTTGATTTACCGTTAAAATTTCACAAAAATTGGTCAACAAATAAGAAATTTACTTTTGCACATGCGCGAAAGAAGCTTTTGATATGTTTGAAATAATCGATCGATTTGCCTTTAGTAAAGGATGCTAATGTTAAAATTTCAGTAAGATCGGTCCATAAGTAACAAAGTTACTTTTGCGCATGTGCAGAAGATTACGGCCTACCAGTTTGGAAATTAATGGGTGCCTTCTCCACACGGCAAGGTTTGAAAAAATGTACGCAATTTGTCCCATTCAATTTTGAGTTATCGTGCTAATTATAATTACAACTCGGACAACGACAACGGACTTTTTTTCTGTGATGAAAACAATACTTAACTTACCCATATATGGGTGCGGAAAAGTAATATCATAGATGATATATGCGATTTATATACACTTTATATACTACTTTAAACCACAGTAGGCGATGTGAATCAAAAGCTGATCTAGAAACTAAACTGTGTTGACATTGTAACTGGAAACATTTTAACAGACAGAGTCTGGCACAAGAAAGTAAATAAAAAAATTATAGAAACTTGAGAACGAAATAAAAGATTATTTTTCATAGCCTACTGACTTAAAGTAATAAAGTTTTAAAAAATCGCATAGAAAAAACAGTATCATTCATGGTGTGTTATATTTTTATCAGGCCGTGTGGCTCAATTCAGTTTAGGCTGGAGTGCGGTACTATGGGTCCCTGGTCAGAATCGGCGTTCGGGCATAGATATTTGTAAATGTATAGTGGGTTGGGTTGGTAGTAGAGCGACCTTGGATGAAACCCCGCCCACTCAAAAATAAAAGCAAAAATAAAATAAAAATAAAATATTTAATATGCTACCTTTTTAGATTAAAATATACAAGATGTTCCACAAAACACACGAGATTAGGTCCGATATTATTCACCCGACTCCATACACTTATCTTTGTATATACAACGGCAGAACTTAGGGATTCTTATCTACCTATTTCATGTAGTGCAATCGGATTTAGCAGATTTGGACTTATATAACAGTTATCCCCTGAGTTCTTTACCATTTGGAGACCCAATCTCACGAATGACTAAGTACACCACAGACAGATGCTAATTGTAACTTCAATTATTTTACATTTGGTACAACACGCCGCGAAAGGCTGTCATTGAAAAAACGAAGCTAACACACACGTTCTTCTCCAACACAAGGATGATCTTATATAAACAAACCATCTGCAAATATATGGCATACAATTGTCAACAAATTAGACAATAAAGTGTCATCAAAAGCACACTACACTTGTGTGAAAGCTATAATACTTATTAAAAACGTGCTGGGAGTTTTCACACATTCCCTTTTTTGGTCAAACTTTTTACTATACATTCCGGCACAAAGATAGCATTAACCCATGCGTGACATTAACATTATACTTAGTTTCAACAGTATAGCGACAAAAGTGTACAAGGTTTCCAGAACATCTAAAAATTGAGATAACCTTCAAAGGCAATGCTTTGCTGGCAAACTTTTTACCCCACAAACCGGCACAAACGTAGCACTAACCAATCCATCTAGTCTCGAAATTTATGCCGACAAAAGTGTGCGAAGTTATAGCAAACATCTACAGACATCTAAAAATCGAAATAACTTCTTCCAGGAAAATATTTTCCTGGCGATACAGCACAAACCGGCACAAACGTAATTTGTGGAATATGTATCGATATTCCTTTATCGACTGAAGAAGGAGAATCCGACGAATTCAAAGAAGCCAACGTTGATCCCGAAATAGGGATAAACGTATTCGGCAATGAAAACAGTGACATTAACGAACCGCCAGGTCCGTCAGGCCTGCGTAAATAGAGAATCTAATGTTACTTAAAATTAATTGATCATAGACTAATGATTAATCAATTTGATTAATTAATTAAATGATTAATGAATTATTTTAATAAAATACACGCCATTGGTTATTAAAAATTTCTGCTTTTCTGCGCAAGGGCTAACTTTAGTGGAAATATGCTAACTACATTTTTTGTAGGAAATTTTCGTCTCTTTAATTTTGCTCACCACATATTTTCTCGTAAAATGCACAGTTTTGGAGATATCGGCGGAAAACCGCTTTTGACGGCCATCTTGGTAAGATGGCGGCCCCGGCGGCAAGTTTAGAATTGTGCATTTTATGAATTTTAGTTCTACGCACTCAAGCATACAAAATTTCTGTACTTCCCGAGTTATTTCCAGGTAAAAATCCTCAATGACTGGCCTATTAGCAGAACCTCTAAAAGTCGAAATAATTTCCAAACCGTATGTTTTGCTGGCAAACTTTTTACGGCACAAACCGGCACAAATGAAGCACTAACCAATCCACCCAGTCCCGAGATTTGTGCCGACAAAAGTGTGCGAAGTTAGCAGCACATCTAAAAATCGAAATAATTTCCAAACGGTATGTTTTGCTGGCAAACTTTTTACGGCACAAACCGGCACAAACGAAGCACTAACCAACCCACCTAGTCTCGACATTTGTGCCTTCAATGTGCTGCTAACTTCACGGACCCTGATTAAGGTACGATCATTTAGGATAACATTAGGATATATGATTAATAATCATATATTTTTATTAGTAACTTGAGACTACTTGGGCAAGTTAATGTAGGTTATACGATCCTTCATAATAATATTACATAAATTAATTCATAGGTGGCGCTGCAAAGAATCAGGGCATTTTTTATAAGTAAGAATAAGAAATGGTTTCATAATCAAACACTTCTAAATAAATAAGCAATATCAAGGTGGCGCAGCATAACTTTGTTCTTGTTACAGGAAAGCACACGTTGGAAGTATTGAAAAAAGTGTCAGAGCGTGAATTATCGTCCACTCAACAAATCGAAGTGCCCTCGTCCGAAGCCGGCGCCAAATGCATCCAGCAACTTACTCGATCGTACGAAAGCGAATACGGCGGCTTTTCGCGCGCGCCCAAATTTCCGCAGCCCTGCAACTTTAACTTCCTGTTTCACGTTTATACGCGCAACAAGGAGTCGGAGCAGGGCAAGCACGTGCTGGAAATGTGTCTGCACACACTTAAAAAGATGGCGTACGGTGGCATACACGACCACGTCAACTGCGGATTCGCGCGGTACTCGGTTGACAAAAAGTGGCACGTGCCACATTTTGAAAAGATGCTCTACGACCAAGGGCAGTTGGTCGTTTCGTACTCTGACGCTTACGTCGTGACGAAAGATAAGTTTTACGCCGACGTTGTCGATGACATACTGACGTACGTGTCGAGGGACTTAAGTCACCCTCTGGGCGGATTCTATGGAGCGGAAGATGCCGATTCGTATCCGACCGTCGGCGCTAAGCACAAGGAGGAGGGCGCCTTCTGCGTTTGGGAATTTGGCGAAATTCAATCTTTAATCAAATCCGATAAGGATTTCGAAATTCTTTGTTACCATTACAACGTAAATCCCGAGGGTAACGTAAATCCGGCGCAAGATCCCCACGGCGAACTGAAACGGAAGAACGTTCTAATGGTGTCAGGTTCTTTCGAAACTACGGCCGAACGATTTAACATAACTATACCTGAGCTGAGAGAACTTTTGGATAGATGCCACAAGGTACTGTACGACGAGAGGCAAAAGCGGCCCAAGCCACACGTTGACACAAAAATCGTGACTTCATGGAACGGCCTTATGATTTCCGGTTTTGCAAGGGCCGGATTCGTGCTCAAGAATCAAAGTTACATCAACAAGGCGATTTTGGCGGCCAATTTTATTAGGAAGTATTTATACAACGAAGCTGAAAAGACGCTGATCAGGTGCTGTTACAAAGGGGACGAGGGGGAGATTGCTCAGATGTAAGCTCCACCAACCGTTTTTTTTCATTGGTGCTCATTTCACTATTACAGATCGACTCCGATCGATGGATTTCTTGACGATTACGCGTTTTTGATTCGCGGACTTTTGGACTTGTACGAGGCGTCATTGGATTCGGATTGGTTGCAGTGGGCGGAAACGTTGCAGGAGCAACAGGATCGACTGTTTTGGGATTCAGAGGGTTTCGGGTATTTCACCAGTCCCGAGGGAGATCCTAGTATCTTGATTAGGGGAAAGGAGGGTGAGTATAAACCATGTTCGGTGCGTTTAAAGAGCGTCATTGTACCACATGTGTCTGGTGTACAACACTTCGACACGATGTTATTTCTTTTGGTCGTAAGCATATTCTGACAACCGCTTCAGGAAAGATGTTTATAAGTAGTCATGATGGAGGTGATGACGACCTGTTGTAAATGAGTCATAACAATATCAGATGTTGTAGACGTATTGAGTTATCCTTGATCTCTAGATTTTATTTTTGTTGTTTGTTTTGCTACTTAGCTTTTACCAGGTCGTTCTACTGACTTGATGAGGACAACGGTACAGACAGGTAAGAATGTGTAATAACCCAGGTCCAAATTTAAATAAAAGTTGCCCTCCCAACCGAGAGTAGCTCTAGGGTCTTCATGGACATAGTTTCCATTCAAATAAAATTACAATTAAAATAGAGTAAAAAATATCGGCTTTAAACTGAACAAGAACAAAGCAATCAAAGGGTTATTCATTAAGACCATTTGAAACTTCTTACAAGGCGTTCTTTCGCCTGACCAACAGTTTTGAACTACCAAGGAAGCCTGATCCCCTTTTACTTTGGCTCGTACACCAATCTTTCAACAAATGCATCATCAATTCATACAAGAGTAAGGAATACAAGAACAAATTCAACATAATATAATACGGCCCCACATAAAACAAACAAAATCTGATGGCTCATCACACAAGTTGATAATAAAATCGTTATTGAATTTCAAACTCATCTTCCTGTGAGTTTCAAATATAAAATGCTACACGTGGAAAATTTCTACAATATAGGTATCGAAACTTCTCTAATCAATCTTTTTGAATTTTTAGAGATTGTCAAGTGTGACTGACCAAGGTAAGTAGGCGCAATAAATCTTATGGTCTTTTGTTTTTAATTAATGGGTTGTGTGTTTTATTAGTTCATAACCCAGCAGGTCAATTAGTGAAGTGTATTGCTTTTGATCACCTCTCAAAGATTACTAGATAAGAATACCTACATCGAAAATGACCCCACTGTAAATGTAGGTAACTATTAATGTAGGCCAGTCATATTATACAAAGATACCTGGAAATAATTCCCCAAAACGGCAAGCTTTGCGTGAGTGTAGTGCTAGCAGCCAGTAACAACATATCATTAATCAACATCCGTGGAAGCTGTGCACGGCCGCCATCTTGGAATATTGCATGATTCTCTTAGGCGCAGGTGGAAGGGTGCTTGTTATCGGGTCAACCAAATTCCATTCCCACTGAGACGGATCTAAATCATTTCCAAGCCATTTTTAAACTTGGTGATACACACGGAAGGAAGCAGCAGCTGATGTTGGGGGTAGAGTGGCCAATTCAAAATTTGCTTGCAGCTTCTTGGTGGTACATGTAAAATCTGTGCTCATCGAATGTTTTATTGTGTGGTTTTTGTGCAAAAATGTTTCTTGTATTTCTGACGCTTCGTGAAATATGGCGAAAAAGTGCACAAGTGTTGATTTTTTATACATGGTGCCACTATGTATGGATAATCGTGCGATTTAAAAATTCAGCATCATACTGGCAATGGAAGTTAAATTGTGAACATACCACGTAACTGACAATTCGCTTAATTAGATATTAGACACGTCACGATTCCCCATTAACGCGCACATCGCGGGAGTAACTATGAATCTCTTCTGAGATAACCAGTGGTAATGTGGTGGGGGTTATGAGAGTGGTGTAAACGTCCTTGAGCGTCTAGACAGGTGGAAAACGTGCGTTTGCTGTAAAGGCGCATTACAAAAACGCGGATAGGGTGGTTAGTGTCCAGCGCGTTTTCCACCACGGGATCACGTTTCATCAAGGGAAGCCGTCTTCCTTTGGGCGAATGACTTCGAAGCCACTTCTGGGGGAGTGACAAAAATTGGGACCCCTGAAAACATTGATCGTGTGCGCGAAGCATTAGGATGTGGTTCGCGTAAATCATCGAGACGCCACAGCGCAGAACTTGGTCTCAGGAATAACATTAACTTCCACTCATGTTTTAAGATTCATGTTAATATCCTTTTTTTTAAATAAATTATTGGTGATTTTTCAAAATCGTGCCGTTTCACTGCCTCATCCTGTATATATTTCATCTGGTAGTCTTATTGAACTGTGTACTATATATGGGATTACTAAATTCCGGAAGGGGACGCCGGATTTTCCATCCGTTCAAAAATTAAAACTTCTTTGACTAATTACTCGGTCCCTGGGACCGGTCTTAAACATCTTGATAAATTAGCGCGCTTCCAATGATACTAAACACAACCTAATCAGGCGAGGTCTGCATGGCCTTGCAGTTTTAATGTTCATTTAATTGCATCTTGGTTCCCTTCTCGCCAGCTAAGCGACACTGCAAACTAAATCACTTTCTTCTACCTTCCATATCCAACTCCATGTACGTACTTGGTGTTCATTAATTCTGGTAGAAATCATAGTTTTCCTGAAGCTGATTCATTAAGGTTCTAAAATTGAATTTTTGGATTTTTTAAATCGATTGTTTAGTTCCATCTGCACAGAAACATTTGCCTCTGTAACATATTTGCAGGGATTGCATTATAGAACCTGATTGAAAAGTTTATTGATAAAATTTCACAGCAATTTTATTGGGTAAAACTATTATAGATATTGCATAATTTGTTCCTCACATTTTGTCTTTGTACAACAAACATTTACGGAGCGATGCTTTCATGATCGCCATCAACAATATGCCAAATACGTTCGTGCTCTCCAGATGGCGCAGACAGTTTTCCCTCCTAAACATTGCGTGGTTGCGAACTTTCAAAAATGTATGTATCCTCGTAAGTTGTGTGTACAGGATGGAACATCTCAATTACAATTCCAAAAATCGTTAACTGTTTTTAATACAATTTCAGATTTAGAAACGAGGTAGAATTATTTTTCTGGATTATTTTGTCGCAGAAAATTCTGTCGTTTCTTTTTTGGGGAGGGTTTAGAGGTTCATTTTACGTAGGGGTTCGAATAATTGATTGATTGAATGATTCTTCAATGGCGCATTTGTTTTTGTAGATCTGTTACTCATCTGTCAGCGGTTAGGCAATGCGAGTCAACGCGAGATCTATCCTTAGTACCCTTGTGTGTGCCGAAATCATCCTGTAACGCGCTTTTTAACGAAAATGCGGGTAGTTCCGTTAATATTGAACAGAAACAGCGTGTTTTGAGCAATGTGAGGTGACTACGGATCGCTCACCGCCACTTATTTATTGACGAATGTCCCTGTTAACTAATTTAGACTCACGTACATGGGCTCGTTTGATAATTAAGGCTTTCTTGTTCGACTAAATATCATTCGAAACGTGTAGCTTTGTTTTTATGTATGTGTGCTTTTACTGTGATTAAACAAGTTCTCTTGGGAAAAGTCGGCTCTTGAAACATTTAAGTTTGATGCGTTTTCTAGATTTTGTTAAAGAACTCGCTGGAAGTATGGAGGAAGAAAGAGGGCGCCGTTTGCATTACGAGGGGCTTTTAAATTTCTAATTTATTACTCGCGTTTACGCGCTTAGCAGATTTAGGATATTACTTTTGATTTATGTACAATTGAATGTAGTCGGAGTAATATAACGAGTAGGCATAGATTTTTGGGATTTTGCTTCCTTAGTATTCATTTTCATTTTCCGTTTCATTAATCACTCGCGATTAGGGTTGAACAGGTGCTTTGTGTCTGCAATAATTACATATCGACAGCAAAAGCTTGCTTTTCCGTCTATAGTACCACTGCTTTGTATTGATCAGGACTGTAGTGGCTCTCCAGACCTTCTCCAGCTGCGGTTACTTCTAGTCGTGTAGTGCGAATGTTACATCGGTGATTGTGAATGTTCGCTTGAAAATAATTCAATAGAGGTTTTGAACGTTAAGGGTAGTTTCAATTGAATGAATAATATTAGACTTATTATTAAAACGATGTCTATATTGCTGTGTGCAATGGCGTTCGGTCAACTACACCACCCATACGACACCTGTCCTAGCTCAAACAAATCAAAATTGTTATAATTTCTCCTAGCACACTCCCGGAAGAAGTCTCAATATTGACTTAAAATAATAATTTGGGACTCAGTGGCCTCGATCAACTTCCGAAAATTCCAAATAAATCTTGAATACGAAAACAAAAACTGACATGCACACGATCCGGATCACATAATTGTTTTGAATTAACAATTAATTGCCAATGACAATGACAAAAAATTATTCCGAAACTCATTAAATGAGAATCAAAACAATATTCGTGAAAGAAAGAGAAGCGTGCAAAGCTTGTTTACAAATTACCCCGCACACTGGTGTTCGATAATTAAAAATAAATCATTTTTTTCCCTTAATAATCCTAATAATCTGATCGTTCAAACGTTTGATAAACAAGGCACACTTAACTCCACTCACAAACCCTGCCAGCTTCTGAACTTAATATGTTATTAAGATTGCTCAACTTAATAATAATAATAATAATAATAATTTATTGCCATCATAATTCATAGAAAAAATAATGAACATCGGCATTGTCAATACATAAAACAGAAACATTAACTAATAATAGTAGTCAACTAATTTATACAATGACATAGAGATCAAGTATCGTTTAACAGCTTGTTTAAATTGAGTTTTAGGCACAATAGATCTTATTTCAGGTGGTAATGAATTAAAAGCTTTTATGCATGAATAGTATGGCCCTTTTTCATATTGCGCCGTTCTGTGTAAAGGAATTCTCAAATCATTACAATTACGTGTCGTCATCAAATTGTATTTAGATGAGTTTTTTTGTGAAAAGATTTATGTTGTTTTTCACAAACATAACAAGAGAATAAATATACAAGGATGGAACCGTCATTATGTTAAGTTGTGAAAAATAATTTTTGCCGAGGTAGTCGGCGATACACCTACAATACATCTAATAATTTGTTTTTGAGATACAAAGATTTCCTTCAAATGAGAGCTTGAGCCCCAAAACATAATACCGTAGAGAAGGAGAGACTGAACTTTAGCAAAGTAAAACATTCGTATCGTATCAATAGAACAACATATTGAGCATAATTTCTTTCGCAGCTGAATGCAATAACTACTCCACTTCAAACGGTTATCCAATGTCACACCAAGGAACATTAGTTCTTTTTGTCGAGGAATGGATTTGTTTTTTGACCGAACGTACAATCACTTATCGAGTTTATTATCAAATACAATGAGATCTGTTATTATCACACCAATTAACCATATTTTGTACAACTGTGCCCGCTATAGATGATAATTCTGACAAATTTGAGGCTGAAACGATGCAGGATGTATCATCGGCGAATTGGTATGTAGATTGTATCTGGAGATTTACAAGTAGGTCATTGGAGTATAGTAGAAAGAGAAGTGGTCCCATTATTGATCCTTGTGGTACCCCTTGGTTTATGGTATGTGGTTTAGAATACGTTGTTTTTATTAGATTGCTATCATTATGATGATCGGTGATCACTTATTTTACACATTTTATTTCTAAAGTGACGAACTGTGTTTTCAACAAAATTAAAAGGGCTAAACACTTGGCGTAAACAAAGTTACACGCTCTTTTTACCGTCACGAACTAACAACAGCAGCCTCCCATTTACTTTGTCTTACGTATTTAAGGGAACACTAATTCCATCATAGTATAATTTCCTTACTCCAATATTTAATAATAATGCGCTAATTACAATGTACGCATTGGCGTTCATGTTATATATATGTATTTATCCTTTGTATTAATAATTTTTTGATGAACTCGTAAAGTGGGTAAAACACGGCTACGGCGGTAAATGTAACAAGAAAAATCACTGTAATTTTAAATAAATATTGCTTATAATAGTGGTGGGGAAAAATGCAGTGCAATTTGTTTCCACGAAATTTATCGTCGCAAATTGGGGGTTTCATATTACTACTACACCACCTTTTGTAGGGCCTGAGTCTTATTTGGCCCCTACTGACCAGAGTTGGACTGGATCAAGCATAGAGTGACCCAGTGACCCGGTGACCCAGTTAGTTTACTGACCCAGTGACCCGGTGACCCAGTTTGACCCGGTGACCCAGTTTGACCCGGTGACCCAGCTTGACCCGGTGACCCAGCTTGACCCGGCGACCCAGCTTGACCCGGTGACCCAGTTTGACCCGGTGACCCAGCTTGACCCGGTGACCCAGCTTGACCCAGTGACCCATCTTGACCCAGCTTTACTCAGTGACCCGTCTTGACCCGGTGGCCCAGTAATTAAATTATTGTTAGGTATCATCCAAAACAATTTCAAGTAACTTTTAATTTAAAAAAAACTTCCTCAATAATATTCGGCAACAAGCACGTAGCCCAATTTCATTCAAGAGAACTAATACCTAAAAAAATCAAATGCATTTGTTTATAGTTTGTAGTCAAGTAGTCAATGAAAGTATTTAGAGAAAAGATTTATTTGGATTAAGCTAACTAGTAGAAAAAAATTAAATGTGAATGAACACCTGTAAGCAAACTGGTAAGCCCTGAAGCAAAGAATAGTATATTGCATAATAAGTGTGCTAACAAGCCTATTTCGCACGAGTATTTTGCGACACGAGCGAGCGCAGCGAGCGAGTGTTGTAATAAAATCGAGTGCGTAATAGGCATTAGCACTCGAATTATGTACTATACTTTTTCTACGACTTGAATATAATTGATAAAAGATTGATAGATTACGATTGATTTGGTTCTAAATATTCGAACTTCGAACTAAAAATTAGAACTGTCAAGTGTCAAATGTCATGGTCTATTTAAAAGGAATACAAAATACAAGGTAACCTCACTTATATTCCATGAATGCACGCCAGCGAGCAAGAATTTTATAAATACTTTTTACTTAGATTGGAAGTGTATTGCAGGGTTTTTACATCCCTATTCCTTACTGCAATGCGAGTTTTATTTTAGCACCATAGATGCAATAGCCAATAGGATACAAGATACAAGTGTTGAAGTTGAAGATTACTACCTAACTAGCTCAGGTGGTGTTTGTGCTCTTTTTCATTACAGTTTTGAACGATTTCTATTGTTGCAGTTGACAATGTATTAGGTACCTAACTATCGATAATACTAAGGCCTTCAAAACGCTGCGTCTTTTAACGAGTTTTCCAGGGAAGGAAGCAGCGGACTACCCAGTGTTCTAAAGTGCATTATTCCGTGTTCCATGCAAGTCGTAATTGGCACCATCCATTAATTCTTGGAGTACTTATTGTAGTTTTCTAAAATACAAAATAGTAGTAACAGAGTTTGCTTAATTAACTAAACGCAGCTTCAAACCATTCTTGAGTAGCCCATTACGATTATGAAAAATAATTGGGCACGGCTAATAAATTACATACAGGCTCCATTCTCATACAAATGGCAATGTTTAAACAAATTATAGGTAATTCTGTTCAAAGTAGTTTACAAAATGTGAAACATAACCTACAACAACAAAATCTGACGTTATTTCATTCATTAGGCAGGGCTGACAACCTACTAAATTAACATTTCGCGTTTGACCTTTAACCTGTTACGTAATATATATATATATTAAGTAACAGTTCTAATTTTCATTATGCAACCGTATGATATAATGAACGATTTAGATGTGCAGTACAGGGTGACATTTTGGGTATGTTTACGACATAGGAGTAGAAAAATAACATTATTCTAATACAATTCGGGACATGGAAAGTTTTTTACGGCAGTATTAAAGCAAACATCACAGAAATGGCAGTTGTCAAGCAATCGAGTATTATTTTCAACAAACCAGCATTTCATTTATTTCATAATCTGTACACTTGAACCGAGGGCACTGACTTAACTGCGTTATTCGATCAAACTAGGTGACTGGGTCGAATTGGGTCCCCGGGTGAAATTGGGTCGCTGGGTCAAACTGGGTCACTGGGTCAAACTGGGTCACTGGGTCAAGTTGGGTCACTGGGTCAAACTGGGTCAACTGGGTCTAACTGAAAAGAGTATGACGTGACCCAGCGACCCAGTGACCCAGTTTAATTTAGTGACCCAGGTGACCCAGTTGACCCAGTGACCCAGTCCAACTCTGCTACTGACTCGCCGAGTTATATTGTAGTTGAAAAAAGATGGACCTTTCGTATGACATGACAGGCAAGAATTCTTTTTTCTATGTCTAAATCGTTTCTACAAAGTTTGCGAGATACCTGCCAGCGTTGGTTTTCATTACAGTGGCATGCATAAAGCACATTTGTTAGACCAAACGGCATGCAGTCCATGCCGTGGCATTCATTATTAACGAGCTCTAAGCGAGTTCATGACTTTCTGTTCGTCCGCCCGTCCGTCTGTGAGCAAGATAACTCCCGGTTTTGAATTTTCCAATTCTGTTTTCAGTATTTTGTTTATCATCACCCAAGAAGGAAGAACTGATTAAATGTTCAGTGACCCAGGAACTCGTTTGCTCATTTCTAAACGTAAGTTTTGTAATGCCAGTCACCGTCTCGCATCTCGATACAAATATTCATTTATTGCAAACTTCAAACAATTTGCACGATACCCACTTAATAATACACATATAACCGGTAAGAATAATAAATAACGAAGAGGTAATAATAAACGCTTTGAAATAGCGCGGAGCAATAACTTTTTCGGTCCCTTTTGTGCATAATGAAGATCGCTATAAAAGTCTTGTTTAGGGAAGTTGCGCAATCCGAAACCGTAGAATTCCGCTCGCTACTGTTGTTAAAACCTCATAAACAGAATGAAACCGTAATGAATTCGAAGTTACCAAAAGTTTACGAGTACAAATCATTGCTATTATTAGCAGAGATAAATGGGGCGGGGGCAGATATTTTTTTAGGCGATTTCGCCAAAACTAAAGTTCCGCATGATTTCGGGCCAGGAAACCCGCAGCGGCGATCTAAAAAAAGCGAATTATTATTGTAGTGGTGCAAGGCAGTTCGTGCAAATGGATTTGGCACGTGGTATCTGAAAAAAATGTGCTGTTTATCGAGAGCCTTCTCTGAATTTTTTCGAGCGCAAATGTCAATATTGTAGTTGGTGCTCTTATGTAAACACTCGCTTTCGCATCGATCAGGCGAAAATATCATTTTCCCATTCGCAAATAAAAATAAAACGCCCGACCGGCCTTATGCTAAACGTACACGTCACATGTCCTAACCCTGAGCGTTAACGCTGACCAGACGCCCGAGGAGAGCGCACAAATATTATGACAATTAAGGTTTTTTTTTGCCCATTTATCTTAACCTTTAATCCTTTTAAGACCAGACGTTCGTTCGCAGATTACTTTCAAGTAAGCTGCCACGAGCGAACCCTTAAGGGGGCTATTAATAAAAATTCCATCGCATTAATCGTTAAACGCTCACATTTGGCAAACTGTTTACTTTGGGTATAGGAAATGCCTTTCCGTATCATTCACCTCTGCATTTCTAATATTGATTCTCTTATACCAGTTTTGATTTCATATAGCTTGACTGCCTTTCAAAAAGTTCGAAGCATCGTTGAAAATCCAAACATTACTTTTCGGTAATGGTATAATATGGAAGCAATTGGTGTCATTTTACTTTTTAGCGGAATTTCACAACGCCAAAGTGCACTTTTATCCAACTGTTCTGTTCGTGTGTCTGTCTGGAACGCCGATATCTCGAAAACTAAGACGTGCAGAAACCCGCTTGGTTGGCAGCAGGTCTCCCCCCCCCCCTTCAGGTCGTCAACTAATTTCGTTCTTCTTCTTTCTTCCTGAACAGTTCTCTCGATTACTGCCTTCAACAAGGAGTGCTTTCTGAGTACATGTCCAATCCAGTTCATTTTTCTTATTTTTTTTATCTTTAACATACGCCTTTCCTCTCCTTATCTTATCAGTCCATTTGATGTTTATCATTCTTCTCCATATCCACTTTGCAAAAGCTTCCAACTTTTCCTGGTCTCTTTTCATTGTTCTCCACGTTTGACTACCGTACGTTAGAACACTCCATACAAAACATTTTACCAATCTTTTTCTTAGCTAAATTTCCATCTTACTGCATAAAATCCTCCTCATACTATTGAATTTGGCCATCGCTATCCTGGTTTTAATTTCCCTTTCGCTTTTCCAACCTTATCTCTATACCTAAATTCTTCCATCTTTCCACTTGCTCCATCCTCACGCCACCTACCATTACTGTTAGTCCTCCTGCACTCGACTTTCATACTTTTCTTTTGTTTTTCACTCTCAGCAAATTCAATCATGTGTCTGCAAATCGTTTACTTACAATCCTCTTCCCTCCGATGTTCATAATTACCACATTTTCTCTTTTTCCAACATATATGTCTTCTATACAGGGTCATTCTTGACGAGCGTCAGTTAGAAAGATAGACAATCTTTGAAAATGAAACTAAATTGATAAGTCTCTTAAGGGTTTTGGCATATGATGAATTGAACTCAAATATTTTGAAGATGGCGCCACTTCTGCAAATGCCGGAAGTAGCCATCAACTTTGTTATTTTAAATAGCGACCCCTATTTTTTCTACATTTTATGATTCTACGTCGAATTTGGAGTACAAAGATACCCCATAGTTGACCCTTTGCTCCAATGGCTTCGTCCATATTCAAGTTTTTATGTCAAAAATTGAATTTGCAGGGGTAATTAAAAAAATTTGTTATTCGAAAACGGTTGGAGATATTGCAAAACAGTTTTCACGATTTTATTAAGGAAAGATCGAATTTTCTTATGGTATGCGTAACCGTCTAAAAACGTGAGACAATGTCAATTTTTAAAAGCTCTAAATTTCTAAATTTTGCCTAACTCCATTTTTAAATGCCCCCCCCCCCCCATTTTTGTCTTCACTGTTGTTTTGCATTTTCCGAGACCTTTAATTTGATACAAAATGTCAAAAGCTGCTTCAAACGGTTTCCGAGATATTCCATGTTTTAATTTAATTTAATTACTTCTTGTAGCAAATTGATAAAAAAGTTAAGTCTCTTTGAATATCATTAAGCGATGCAGTTGGATTTACAGCAAAATAAGCCAGTACAGTTATTTCTTGTTCTTCAGAGTCAACCACAGACCGGAGGAGACTTTCTTTTTTGTATTTGTGCTTGAAACGTAGGTACCGTTATTCCTGAAATTTTTGTAGTAAGTAATTTGCAAATTGTCGCCTTTGTGGGGCGCGCCTTGTCAGGGTATCTTTTGGAAAAAAGACGGCAAGTCTTGGCCGCTATTTGCTTACATTCACCATGTATTAATATTAAATTCAAAAAATCTTCATTCGTGTAACCCAAACGAGCCATTGTTGACGAGAAATAAAAGTTCAAAACTGTTCAAGAAGCGAAAATTTGACGTTTAGACGTTATCATAATAAAAACAAAAGAATAAAATGAAGCGACTTCATTTTTCTATTAATTTGCAGCCTTTGACATTTTGTAATTAAAGGTCTCGGAAAAAGGAAAACAACAGTGAAGAAAAAAATCGAGGGTGCCTTTTGAAAAAATGGAGTTACGGATATTTAAAAATTTAAAAGTTGTAATCTTTGAAAAAGTGACGTAGTCCTACTCTTTGAGACGGTTTCGTATACCATAAGAAAATTCGATCTTTTCTTAAAAAAGCATTGAAAACTGTTTTGCAATATCTCTCACCGTTTTCGAATAATAAATTTTTTAAATTACCCTTGCAAATTCAATTGTTGACATAAAAACTTGAATATCGACGAAGCCCTTGGAGCAAAGGGGCAACTATGGGGTATCGTTGTACTCCAAATTCGACGAAGAATCCGGAAATGTAGAAAAATAGGAGGTCCTTATTTAAAATAACAAAGTTGATGGTTACTTCCGGTATTTGCGGAAGTGCCGCCATCTTGTAAATATTTTAATTCAATGCATCATGTGCCAAAAACCCTTAAGGGACTTATCAGTTTAGTTTCATTTTCAAAGGTTCTCCATATCTTTCTAACTGACGCCCGCTGTATATAAATTAAAGAAAGTTGGCGATAAACAGCATACCTGTCTAACTCTCCTCTTCCGGTATCCAACCAATCCGTCTTTTTACAAGCAATCCTTTTTGTTAGATATATATAGGGTGCCCATTATGTATGGAATACAGTATACAGGGTGTAGCACCTAAGATCCCTCGGATCATAACTCCTTTAGCATAAAAGATACCGAAAAAAGTCTTAGAGCAAAATTGTACACAATTACCGCCGGCATGTTTCTAAAATATTTTTGATCACCAGGGGCGTACAGTATTCCAGTGGTGTATCAAACTTGCATTTTTTTAATGGAACATCCTATATTTTATTACTGATTTGGAGAGTACTTGAAAAGTACTTATTTTTTTATGTTACATGTCATACCTTTTTTCGTCAAAATTTGACAGTTTTTCAGATTTCTTTCTGAGAGAAACTAAATCGCGCAGGCGGTTAATTTTTAGACTGAGGCATAGGTTAGACCTCTTCCACAATCAGATAATTTTTTTAGGTACTTGATCGAAAAAATAAAATTTCTGATTGGCTTTCGCTAAAGTCATATTTTCTAGAAATTTCAAATGGCACCTTCCTAAACAAATTATACCTCTGGATAGCCAAAACTACAAATTTTCTACTGATATAAACAAAACCACCTCCGTGAAGACAGCAACCAAAGATAGCAACCGTTTCTCCGAAGATGCCCGAATACCACAGAAATACAAAAAAATGTAGATTGCGTCAACCTTTACAAACAAGCAATGCGCGAATAGTTATCACTTTCTAGTTTGTGCAGAAAAATACTGCTATACATATCCAATAAACAAATGCAAAAATAATGTCTTGCAACCCCTTGCGTCACATAGAAATCCACCCCCAATGTGTTTATAATTCGAATACGGCAAAACGCGGGTAGTTATCACTTTCTAGTTTGTGCAGAAAAATACTACTATACATATGCAATAAACAGATGCATAAATAATTTCTTGCAACCCCTTGCGTCACATAGAAGTCCACCCCCAATGTGTTTATAAATCGAATACGGCAAAACGGGGGTAGTTATCACTTTCTAGTTTGTGCAGAAAAATACTACTATACATATGCAATAAATTATTTTTGCATCTTTTTATTGGACATGTACCTATAGCAGTATTTTTCTGCACAAACTAGAAAGTGATAACTACCCCCGTTTTGCCGTATTCGATTTATAAACACATTGGGGGTGGATTTCTATGTGACGCAAGGGGTTGCAAGGAATTATTTTTGCATCTATTTATTGGATATGTATAGCAGTATTTTTCTGCACAAACTAAAAAGTGATAACTACCCCCGTTTTGCCGTATTCGAATCATAAACACATTGGGGGTGGATTTCTATGTGACGCAAGGGGTTGCAAGAAATTATTTATGCATCTGTTTATTGCATATGTATAGTAGTATTTTTCTGCACAAACTAGAAAGTGATAACTACCCCCGTTTTGCCGTATTCGATTTATAAACACATTGGGGGTGGATTTCTATGTGGCTAAAGGGGTTGCAAGAAATTATTTTTGCATCTGTTTATTGGATATGTATAGCAGTATTTTTCTGCACAAACTAGAAAGTGATAACTACCCCCGTTTTGCCGTATTCGAATTATAAACACATTGGGGGTGGATTTCTATGTGACGCAAGGGGTTGCAAGAAATTATTTTTGCATCTGTTTATTGGATATGTATAGCAGTATTTTTCTGCACAAACTAGAAAGTGATAACTACCCGCGTTTTGCCGTATTCGATTTATAAACACATTGGGGGTGGATTTCTATGTGACGCAAGGGGTTGCAAGAAATTATTTTTGCATTTGTTTATTGGATATGTATAGCAGTATTTTTCTGCACAAACTAGAAAGTGATAACTACCCGCGTTTTGCCGTATTCGATTTATAAACACATTGGGGGTGGATTTCTATGTGACGCAAGGGGTTGCAAGAAATTATTTTTGCATTTGTTTATTGGATATGTAGAGCAGTATTTTTCTGCGCAAACTAGAAAGTGATAACTACCCGCGTTTTGTCGGTTTAATTTTATAAACACATTGGGGGTGGATTTCTATGTGACGCAAGGGGTTGCAAGAAATTATTTTTGCATTTGTTTATTGGATATGTATAGCAGTATTTTTCTGCATAAATTAGAAAGTGATAACTACTCGCGCATTGCTTGTTTGTAAAGGTGGACGCTATCTACATTTTTTTGTATTTCTGAGGTATTCGGGCATCTTCGGAGAAAAGGTCGCTATCTTTGGTTGCTGTCTTCACGAAGGTATATAATTGACGAATATGAGTCTTGAATTAGTATGTTGATTAATCGTACTAAATTGGTCAAAAGGAATAAAATATTTAGGCACTCGTTGTTGCATCAAGTTCTGCGCTCTCAAAATAGTCATCCTCGAGGGATTATTGTAAGGGCATTTAATTTTTCCGAAAAAATCGACACGTTGCTAAGTAATATTCTCGAATGTGTCGTCGTAAATAACAGACGTGTGCGTGTGCGCTCCGCTAACAATAAGTACGAGTTTCTGTGGAATTTCCAGTTTAATTCGAATTTAAGTGTGTTATCTGGTATACGTAAATAAGTGAAAATGCCGTTTACAAAAAATCAGATTGATGACATCCATGAGATCCTGTCTACAAAAATTAAGGAGCTTTTTAAGAGTGAAGATTTTCTTAACGCCATTTCCATGAGCGTAGCCGACATCGTGCTTCAAAATTCCAAAAAGGAGATGGAAGAGCTCCACAAGAAAGTAGATTGTTTGGAAAGTGAAAATAAGTGTCTCAAGAAGGAAATTTGTGATTTGAAGAAAGAGATTGACTCTCAAGAGCAATATAGCCGCAGGCGATGCCTTCGTATTTTCGGAGTGAAAGAAGATGAAGCCGACAGTCCCGAAGAACTGGTGCTTCATGTCATTAACAGTAAATTAAAAATTAAGTTAACATCAGAACAAATTGAGCGTGTTCATAGGATCGGGCGCAAGGTGGCATCTAATAATAAACCGAGGCCAATCATCATCCTGTTTCACAATTATAAGAAAAGGCAGGAAGTATTTTCGGCCAAGAGATTACTGAAAAACACTGGTATAACCATCCGTGAAGATCTCACAAAAAGTAGATTGCAACTATTACAAGCAGCTATGCAGAAGTACAGTGTGCAGAATACGTGGACGTACGATGGCAGAATATTTGTCAAAAATAAGCGGAAGGTTGCGCTCATAAATTCATTAGAAGAGTTGTAATTAAAGTTGGATTTGTAATCGAAATAAAATGTAGTGATGTAGTTCAGTGAAAAAGGATTATTTTATGTGGTTCCTACAATATGCAATTTTCAACGATAACATTAAGTATGATATCAACGTGTTCAATAACTCTTCCTGGACTGTAATCACTTACTATTTCGTTCAGATAAGATGTATTAAATTGTAAACAATTTCTTCCGAAAGGTCGCTATCACTTGCTACTCCATTTCATGTTTTATTTTTCTTAATGTAGTAATATCTTTAATTTAGTAGACACGTGTTTTTGTCCCTTATTACCGAAATTGGTGTTTTCCTTTTTTTTAAAATTATTATTCATGCAAAAGTTATTATGTATCTCCTTTATTATGATTAAATGTACTTAATTTTCAATTTCAGTGTATTTCGAGCTCAATCCACATTACATAGTGAGTATCTTTGGAGGCTGATGCGGAGTGCACATACGTGCTTGGCAACTGTCTTATTTTTTTTACCTGTACTTTGCCGTTTGTTGTTTGCGATACCTGCAGCTGCGTTAGGAACTATTCTCTTTAGTAAGTTATCAAGATTATCAAGTGGACTTGTCCAGATTTATAAGTTTTATAAAATTTATTTAAGTTATAATTTACATATCGTTAGTTTTAGTTGATTGGGTATCTTACCAAACTTATTGGAATTCATTGATTATTTTTAAATGAAAATTGCCCATGTCAACGTTCGATCATTGGTTAATAAGTTTCATAATTTTGCAGATCTCGTGATAAATGGTAGTTTCGATGTTGTTATGGTGTCGGAGACTTGGCTTGGCAGTGATGTTAATGATGATCAAATCAGTATTCTTGGGTACATTCTGTTCCGTAGAGATAGAGATGGCCGTGGCGGTGGGGTAGCTATATACATCAAGAGATGTTTTAACTATGCTGTACTGTGCTCTTCATGTAGAATAGAGCAAATATGGGTAGGTTTGATGATTAATGATAAAACACTAGCACTCGGTTGTCTGTACAGACCGCCACATTGTAATCCCTACTATTTTATAGATGAGTTTGAGGAAACTTTGACAAGTTTTATAGTAAGCCATGAATATGTCGTATGCCTGGGAGACTTCAATTTAAACCTGTTAATGCATAATAACCCCGAGGTGACATACTTTAACACTACATTGCAAAATGTGGGATTTTATCAATTGGTTAATTCTCCTACCCGTGTTACGCATACAACTAGCAGCATTCTCGACCTTTTGATTATTAATGATCATGATCTTGTTTCAACATGCGACATAGTCCCCGTTAGTAACTTGGCTGATCACGACGTAGTCATTGCTACCTTAAATTTAAATTTAAAAAAACCAGTGCCACAGCGCCCTGTATTGTATCGGGATTACAACCAACTGGATACTCACAAATTTGACCAAGATCTTTATTCGCTGCCATTTCACGATATAGTAAATATACATGGTGTAAATGATAAACTAAACTATTTTAATAATCTTCTATGTCATCTGTTTAGCGTACACGTTCCCTTTAAAACTAAAGTCTTCGTTAAGAAGCTATCGCCATGGCTTTCCGAGAACACCAAATATTTAATGAAGCTAAGAGATAATGCTCTCCGTAAAAGTAGGAAGTCGGAAAATCCACAACACTGGCAATATTATAAATCTATCCGGAATATTATACAAATCTTGTGGTTCAAAATGATAAAAAAGCCTATTTCAACTATTGCGCAAGCAAATACAATCAGTGGCGTCAATTTTATGGTAGCGGATTGATTCGTAAGAATAATATTGAAATCCCGTCAC
The DNA here is from genome assembly GCF_008802855.1 of Photinus pyralis. NCBI lineage: Eukaryota > Metazoa > Arthropoda > Insecta > Coleoptera > Lampyridae > Photinus > Photinus pyralis. The sequence continues at coordinate 19,217,257 of NW_022170819.1, forward strand.
ATATGCAAAACGCCGAGCAAATAAATTCGTTCTTTATTAATCTTATAATAAAACCAAACTTGATGCTGGTAGGGCTGATTTCGTGTTTACAACCGTCACTTGCGAACAAATACATAAAATTATTTCAAACATAAAAACAAATGCCTCTGGAGTGGATAACCTTAACATAAAATTAATTAAGCTATGTTGCCCTTTTATTATTCCATACATTACCCATCTGGTAAACACTGCCATCTTAGAGTGTGACTTTCCATCCCTATGGAAAATAGCAATAGTAAAACCTATTCCAAAGACTGCAAAGCCAGAAAGTTACTCTGATCTTAGACCCATCAGCATACTACCGGTACTATCTAAGGTCCTGGAAAGGTGCATGGAAGGTCAAATTCGCGATTTTGTTACTCAACATAATGTTTTACCTGAAATGCAGTCCGGATTCAGGCCGAATCATAGTTGTTGTACGGCCTTATCGCAGGTAATTGATGATATTCTTTGTGCATTGGATGGTGGCATGTGTGTAGTTTTAGTGCTACTAGATTATAGTAAGGCGTTCGATACAATTCATCATAATCTGTTAGTGGCAATACTAAGGCATATAGGTTTTGCAAACTGTGCGTTAGACCTCATGAGGAGCTACTTAATGGATAGATCTCAATTAGTAACATTAAATGGTACGTTTTCGAATTCAACACCTATTTGCTCGGGAGTTCCCCAAGGATCAATATTGGGACCATTACTGTACACACTGTATACTAGCCAACTGCATAAGGTATTAAAAACGTGCAGCTATCATCTGTATGCCGATGATACACAACTTTATTATTCGTTTTGCAGACCTGACGTAACGGAAGCATTTAAAAAAATAAATGAAGATCTAAATTTACTATATGCTAATTCGAAAAATCATAATTTGCTTATTAATCCCAAAAAATCCATATCTATGATATTTAGTGTTGGTGCACTGGTGCACGATAATAGTCTGCAATTAAATATTGATAACGTTTCGATTCCTATACGTAATATTGCAAATAATTTAGGATTGTGCATAAGTAACGATCTACGTTTCCGCGAGCATATTAACAACTGTGTTCGGAAAGCGTATGGCAATTTGAAATCTTTGTATCCCCATAGATCTTACCTTTCCGTTAATACTAAAAAAATGCTTTGTGATTCGCTCGTACTTTCACATTTTAATTATTGCGACACGGTATATGGACCATGCATTGATTCAGTATCTGCCAGACGTATACAAACGGTACAGAATGATTGTGTAAGATTTATCTTAGGTCTTCGTCGTCGCAGCCATGTCTCTAATAAATTAAAAGAATTGTTGTGGTTAAATATGACACAGAGGCGGAAACTACACTCCCTATGTATGTACCACGCGTTAATCATCACTGGTCTTCCAAAATACCTAAATAGAAAGATCCGATACCGTACTGTTAATATTCGTGGTAAGGGGCTATTATCAATGCCGCTCTTCAAATACAAATCTAAGAAATTGTATCTTAGAACATTTTCGTATAACATTGTTGTACTCTATAATACCCTCCTGCCCGAAATGAAACATCTTTCTAGTAAACACTTCAAAAATCGAATACGATCACTAATGCTCGAGTGTTGACAAGTCCCAAGAATGTGTATGTAAGAAGGGGTCTGAACATGGGTCGCTTATTATCTCGATATTTGATGATTACATGTCCATCGCATATAGTTCCTTGCGCAGACATATTTGAGGTTAAGTGGTAGAGCGGAGAAGAGCAATTGCTCTTTACCGAACTTCGCCTTTGAGAATAGCACAGTAGCAAATTTCAAGCACGTGTGTACACATCCACAATAGCCAAAGGAGCATTAATATTTATCTAATGTACCACACCGCAAAAAAAATGTGCTAAACTCAATAAAGCAATATATTATTATTATTATTATTATTATTATATTTTAACAAGAAGCGTGAGTGCTGGTGGTAACAAAAATCCGAGCCGAAGACGAGGATTTTTGCACCTGCGCGAATTTTTTCGATTTTTTTCACAGGAAAAATTAGATGGCCGAATGGTATTTGACAAGACTATTTCATAATCAGAAAAATTAATGAAAAATTTTGATGGCGAACTGCACAGAATATCAAAAATCGTTTTAGAAACGATGGATTTTATAGGGCTAAATTATTCAAATATACGAAAATTGTGATTATTTGAAAGGGAGAAGGGATAGCTTTCACATCAGAGATAAGTTTGTGTCAAAGTAATAAGAAAAACTAAACTAAATTAGCTGCACGTAGAACTAGACGTATGTAGATAATGCAGAAATGAGTACAGGACCGATGGTGGGAAGGAATACGTAATTTTCAGGTTAAAAATAAAATAAATGTAGGTACAGATTACATTTGAAAACGTTATCGAACGACTGTACAACACCCACACAGTGCCAATCCTCTCGATGAAAAATTTATGGATGCACGACCCTTTAAAATGTTAAAATCCAACCTGGATGGACAAACCGTTCATGGCGTAACAGCGCCTATCAAACTTTCGAAAATTGTTTGTAACTAGTTGGGAATTACCAAGCCGGCCATCGCTAAAGGCGCTCCTTTGCATATTGTACGATGTTTAATCATTTATGAGAAATGCAATCATTACTTGGGGACACTTAACTGTCCTTACTAATTTATTCAGTACGTAAACGTGTTTTTGTTTCATATACCGCAAGGAAACGACCAAAATTAAAATACGTTTTAAATTTGTAAAACTTTCTAGGTAGACGCCATTACTATTTAATGAGTTTGATTTGTTACCGAGAAATTCATGCTTTTTTCTTACAATAGTAAATATTTTACTATACTCTTCGAACAGTAAACAGTAAGTATCTGGAATGAATTGAAGAAAATATTGGAACAATTCAAGCATTTTTGGCCTCTCGACCACCGAATGCTACTTGTGCAATTTATTATTTGGTTTGATTGTCAACCTGGTGGTGCATAGGTACGCAAAAACAAAGATGTTCCCAGTTCAAAATTTGCTTGAATGAGACGGGAGCCTTACAAAACGATCCATCCTTTCTCGATCGTATCCCATACAATTTATTGTAGGTCTAGGACAGATATCTTATAAAGAATAAAATTAAAAGCGACTGTCGCAGTGCATCTCCGTTTCCTTCAATGTCCGCAGTCGAATTCTCCTGGACTGTAAGACGCAAGCAATAAAAGTGCCCGTCGGAGACCCCTATCAAGACCAAATAAACTTAAGAGAGACAATTTATTAACGTAATTTGTTTGTGTTAAGCGTTTAGTATCAGTGGAATGCGCCAACCCGAAAATAATTCCCGAAAAACGCTTTATGACCTACGCATCCGGCAGACATCTTAGGACGTTACAAAAACACGTATTAAATTACGGAAACCAGAACTTGTGAATAATATAATACTTAATCATAAATTATCTTGGCCAAAATATCTCTCGCAATTTAGAGAGTGACGTAAAGTAGACGAAAAAAGGTCGATCTCCCTTTTTCTCTTTGTACTTGTTGAGTTGGAGCTCACCAGTAAATCCAAATCTCCTACGATTTCTGACATATTTTTATGATAAGTTATTTAGGAAAACTTGATAAATATTTCTCACATTGAATGAAGTATTCAGTATGATTCGTGTGTATTAACAACGCTATGAGAATAGAAATAAGAAGGATAACATTTTCTATATATCAGGATTGTTGAAGACAACTTTTTCAATATGAAAAGGGAGATTGTTCTTGAAATCCCGCCTGATATTTAGGACCGATGTTCTTTTACTAAATATAAAAGCACTTTCGTTTCTTCTCAATATAAACTTCTCTATCATTACATGGATATAATATACACTCATCCATCAGTGTTCTCTAAGTTTTTGTTGTTTTAATACGTTGTGGCCAATGTCAAGTCGTCCATTTACGTTGTGACGACAATTGAACTTATGCTCATTTTGTTTGTTCCCTTACTCGGCAGAATTAATTAAGGCACCAAGAAATGCTAATAATACAGCATCGGGGTCATTTAATTTTAGAGGCTGTCGCCTTAACCCTTGCAAAAGTGTGAAAAAAATGCAAAGAGCGAAAAAATAAATCTAAAACCATTGACTGCAAAGAATAATCTGATTCCGAATCAAATATTAGTAGTTTTCGAATTAGTCTCATCTAGAGAGCAAATGCCCATATATTTAAAGTTTGCAAAACAGTAGTTCCGTTATTTCGGATTACATTACTATCGTAGGCGATATAAATCACAAAATTACTATAATCGACGTAGAATAGTAGAACGGAAATTGTAATGAGCGCCAAAACTAGAAGCTAACTCTATATATTCGGAGGACTTTGATGACTTTCAAACAACAATTCAAACTCCTTGAGGGTAATTGTAAGGAAATTAACATACAGAAGTCAAAATCGTATAAACGTTGCGCTAATAAAAGGAGGGTGAAGTACTTTCGCGACGCTTTCCCATTTGACGCAAAGTCATTAAATTCTGATAAGATATAAACATGTAAACACAAAAAGAAGCTTGATTGCTATTTGCATAATAGAAGATGGTCGTGTCATATGCATATCAAAACAGTGATGAATAGAAGTTGTAGAGACAATAATAGAGAGAGCTTAGCAAAACTCCCGTAAGGCCGAGTCGTAAAGAGCTTTGAGTGCTTTTACTAACAACCGCACTTCATTAATTGTTGCGAAATTATTCATATCTGTAATCTGTGAGCTGATGGTATCTATGTTTACCCAACGCCACCGAACACACAACCTCGTTGCTTGTTGCCTTTCTATTCAAAGGATAACACTATTAAAACACACAAAGCGGGCAAAAATATGCGAAGCCTTGCAGCGTAAGCAGCAATTACGCCAGGATAAACAATATTTTCGGATTTATATTACTTAAATTTAGCGAACAAATCAGAGCTTTAATTGATATAACACCACAGAGGAGATTAAAATTTAAAACTTTCGTCCGGCGTTCTATTAAGCCAATAGAAACAATAGGCGATGTAATGGGGAATGAAGAAAATAAATCGACCTACATGACAAGAGAAATGTATTCCAAGATATGGACCGTTTTTGCTTCATGATACAATACGCGCTTGGGGTTCGGGAAAAGTTATTGAAACCATTCGTCAAATTCACAGATTTCGACAAAAAGAGAACGTCGGCGGAGGCTGGTGTGTAATGGAAGTAATCGATTGGTCACTCTGTGTCTGAACAGCTACAATGTAAGATACCAATACGATAATTTTGAGTACGCCCCGTGAAAGAGTTAGGGGTCTTTTGGTGTATTCACGTTCTTGTTTTTTTGCCTTTTCATCTCATTTTGTCTGTGATACCCCTTTCTTAGTATTTCTTTTTATTTATAATAATAATTTATTCGCACGTTATTCTTCAAGTAAGACAATATTAAAACAAACAAAATAAACATAAAGCATACCTAACATAAGAATAATAAGAAATATAAATATAGATAAAATAGTATATTAAAGGTCGATTGGTTATATTGGTATAAATAAACAAGCATAAAGGACTTTTGCTTCTGGACCTTGTAAAATGTTCCTGTATTACGTTTCCTATGCATTTCATGTCAAATTGCTTGCACTTCAACCACTGTACTTACGGTTTGTATTTTATCGAATGCAAGTTATGTTGCGTTAGATGCATTGGGGTAAAATATAACCCTCCATTTTGTGGATGAAGTGCTCCATATTTATTTTTGAGTTGGATATGGTAAAATTAAAATTGAAATTGAGACTGAAAATTTTTTATGTCTAAAGGCGATCGATATTGACGTACCACGTCATCATCGGCCTGATAATGACGTGGTACGTCGAAATCAATCGCCTTTAGAAATAAAAAATTTTGAGTCTCAATTTTCAATTTCAATTTTAATTTTTTCTATACCTAACCCTCCACTTTTTTTGCGAAAATACACGTTTTAAAGCCCCAGCAATTCGAATCAAACAAAATTTCGATGATGTCGTTCTGTCTAGTCTTCACCCTCATTTGCAATTAACGGTTGAACTGATTGGAATCAAATTTGGGACACTTATTCTTAGGCATAAAAGATTATTTACAGTATAATATTAGTCATTCTTATTGAAAAGGTAATAATTTTTAAAGGGTCTACAGTAAACCCCCTAACTGCGCCTACAAAAGTTGCCCCACATGATTTTGATATATCGAAATGTTTAAGTAAATTCGGTTTTCTATAACCCGCATTTTCACTGAGAAAAATCATTAAAAATTTTGGTTTCTTTAATTACTTATTTGTATTTCAAACGTCTAGAAGTGCCCCCTTATATTACCGCGACTACAAAGGTTTTCACTTGTGATTTGGGAATTACTTATTTATACGTAACCCTCATTATCATTGAGAACGGGTAAAACCTTTGTATATCATCAAATATTGTTGTGTCTTTCATTTATTCTGATTAAAGTGTCTACAAGCAACCCTCTAACTGCGTCTACAAAAGTTACCTCTTGTGATTTGGGAATTGTAATATTTTAAGAAAATTCGGTTTTACTAATGACGCTCAATCATTTTCATTGAGAAGGGTATAACTTTTGTAGATCGCCAAACATTTATGTTTCATTAATTATATAATTACGTTTAAAGTGTCTACAGGTAACTTTCTAATTGCTCTTCCAAATGTTACACCTTGTATGTAATCGGTTTTATTTGTAACCCTCAATTACATTGAAATGGGCATAACCTTTGTAGAGCATCCAATTTTCCTTGATTGATTGTTATACATCGGAACAGTCTCAAACATTCCACACACACACATTTAAAAAGTGCTCATCTTTAAATCCTATAAGATCTCCTCTTTCTTTCAGTATTTTTATCGCGTTTAAAAAAAAATTAAGTGGGCTATTACGGGCGGTTTACGGCCGTTCGTTTGTCCGTCGGTGTGAGGGTGGAGATCTCGGCACTGAATACTTAGTCGTAATTTTCAATTAGTCACCAATTTCGTCGGGGAAAAACTTGATGATGCACAGGAACTAGATCTTGTAGTCTTCATTTAGATAGATATTTATTTACGACAAAATTTGCAATACACGTCCCATTATTCTGTTCTTTCTGATAACCTGTTCTTCCTCTCCTCCCCTCAACCAATATTTCTCTCCTGATTTTCCCTGATTTTCTACCTCTCCATTTTTTTATCAGGTGATCAATAGGTATATTCTTTTTTGCCTCCGCATAACCTATATTTCCTTCTTTTCCCCTCGCTTCCACAACCCTTGCAATTATTTTAACGTTTTTCTTACCCTTTGTTAGATACTTTGGCAGCCCCTTCGTTATCAGCTCCTTGTACCGGGAATATCCCGTCCGGTCCTGCACTCTTAAATGAGCCGAACGTGGCCCGTCCATCTCAGAGCCTCACCCGCGGTAGACCTATATCTGTTGCATGGAAGCCTCAGTGATTTTTCAAAAGCATCTTACGAAGTTTTTGAACTTCAGGGACACCCTCCATGTTACCATAGAAGGTCATCCTCCCTTATCTTCTATTCCCTGTTCTGTCATATAAATCTCCATACATTTCCATTATATATACAGAGTGGCCCAACGAGAAGTATACAGAGGGCTTTTAGGGTATTAAATTTAGAAATTTCGAAAAATCCTCGAACACGTCAATTTTGTATTCGAAGGGGACAACTTTTGGAATACAAATCACGAACCCAAGTCTTCACCCCTCTACGTAGGGAGCTTAACCCCTAAAATTTTAAATGGAATCCTATGGCAAATGGCACATTATTTGAAAGTCAATTTAATCGTGATTACTAATCTGCTTTGCTTTTTAAATTCTATTGATTCGTTTCGGAGATATTCGCATTTGAATTGGTTTTTTCTAAAAAAAACTAAAACAAATGCGATGTAAGTCACCTTGTATTAAAAAAGGTTTAAATTGTGCAAAAAATAACAAATAACTTTAAACACACAACATTTATTTCAATAAATGCTCGAATTGCCTTCCGCCTGCTTCCACGCAATAATAAAGGTTTGCTTCAAAACGCTGCCGTACATGTTGCAAGATTTCAGGGGTAATCGGTCGAAATTGTTGAGTTATAGCATAGTGTATTCTATTCTTACACTATGGTTATACGTGCTCGCAACCCTTGTAATGTTCCGGGCGGAGTAGCATAAACTTTATTCTTTAAATATCCCCACAAGAAGTAATCTAAAGGACTTAAATCAGGGGAAAAAAACCATTTCAAATGCGAATATCTCCGAAACGAATCAATAGAATTTAAAAAGCAAAGCAGATTAGTAATCACGATTAAATTGGCTTTTAAATAATGTGCCATTTGCCATAGGATTCCATTTAAAATTTTAGGTGTTAAGCTCCCTACGTAGAGGGGTGAAGACTTGGGTTCGTGATTTGTATTCCAAAAGTTGTCCCCCTCGAATACAAAATTGACGTGTTCGAGGATTTTTCGAAATTTCTAAATTTAATACCCTAAAAGCCCTTTGTATACTTCTCGTTGGGCCACTCTGTATATTTAAAAGAAGCTGATGAAGCAATTCAAATAGAGCGTAACTGTGACATCCAGATGAAGGGGTTCGAAATCGATGTTAATTGAGTGTGACAAGAAAATAAACCTTACGGTATCTTACCAGGGAAATAAAATCTCCATTAGAAAGTCTATGAACGCTTTAAAACCAGGTGTCAAATTCTTGACAGAATAGCTTCCTAGCTGAAACCAAAAATTGCCAACATATGTACGCACTTACAGACGGGAAAAATTTATTCTTTAAAAGTTGCTTAAAATGATCTAAAACGTCAACATTTGAAGAAATTTCGCATTGTACCTAGCTCATGCTATGAAGAGAAAACCGTCAATTCGTGGAATTGTATGCAACCAATATTACACGATTTCAGGATACGTCAAACATTTCTTGAACTGTTATCGAACATACCATTCCAATTTATTCGTTGTGAAAAATCGTAATTTGACACTAATAAAAAATACACACTAATGGGCAACTTAAATTTGACATTAAGCGACCATTTTTATAGCATAGATTATTTCAAACAAATTCGCGTAGAGTTGATTACCTGTTTTCATCTATTCCCCATGATTGACCTGTTTTTTTAAAGGTTACATATGCCGAAAGTATACATTTAAAAAAAATTCTCTGTATATATAGGAATGGAAGTTACTGCAAATCTGACATAATAAGCTAGAAAGAAACCCAATAAGCATTACACAAGTGTGAAATAAAATACACAACAAGCTAAAGGTGCTGATGCCATTCATGCGTCTTTTGAGTAGGCTAGTATCCACGACACATTTAATCGATACTGTCAGTGTAATATCGATAAAGTTATGTCTCTCTGACACTCATATAATGCTTATTGGGTTTCTTTCTAGCTTAAGTAAAAAACACAATACCTACTTATTTGTTTCCATGCCGGTATATCCAAAATTTGAACAAAATTAGTCGACCCATTAACTTCAAAAATTACTAACATAGATACATATATACGCAGCGCGAGCTAGGAGGCTAAAAATTGGATTAATGGGACAAAATTCATTGAAAATAAAATATTTATTTTTTAGGTACAGGATATATAAAAAAAATTAAATAAAACATAAAAGTTCGTCCATCTAAAATATTTTCCATACCATATAAAATAAAGATATTTTCCATACCATACAAAATATATTTTCCTGATTTCAAAATTTAAAAAAATAATTAAATAAAACGTCGTTTCCCTAAAAAGCAAATTTTATTTTTTCAAGTAAGTATTTTTTGCGCATGCATTTTGTTAGCTTTTATTAAAAGGACCTACCATCTAAATTTGGTTAAAATTGTTCCATAAATAAGAAAGTTGCATTTCTGCGCATGCGCAACACGATTTTTGCGCATGAATTTTGTTTGCTTTTATTAAAGGGACTTACCATAGAAATTTCGTTTAAATTGCTTCAGAAACAAAATCGTTGCGTTTTGCACATATTATGCAACACAATTTTTTGACTTTGACAATTTTTTTCTCCGTTTTTTGATAATATAACCCGGCCCAATTTTTTGTAGGTTGTACACAGAAAAATAAGGTCTTCCAAATAATAGAATAAAAATTTTAGGTTGCTATTTGAAAAAAAAAAGTTCGATGCCGTTACGGCGCTCCAAAATTTTTTTTCAAAAATTCGGCCCGTTATTTTTCTGTTCGGTATGCCTAAAACATATATACAAAATTTCAACAAAATCCGTCGAGCCGTTTTCTCAGAAAATTGCCAACAAACGTACGTACGTAACGTACGTACGTACGTACATACAGACGGAAAAAAATTTTATTCTTTAAAAGTTGCTTAAAATGGTCTAAAACGTCGACATTTGATGAAATTTTGAAATGTTCAAAAAACGGCTATCGCAATAGCTACCTAGCACATGCTAGGAAGCTAAAAATTATCTGTCATTGCCAAAGCTGCAATAATACTTGCATTTCTGCAGTGTACTGAGGGTTTTTCATTGCATCAAAGGTAAGAAATGTTGTTGGACTACCTGTGACCTTAATTGTTACCTGGCGATTCTTGTTCCATCACCAAAATCACTAATACAGTTTTCAGTCGCAAACGTCATGGTTTCCAAGATGTTAACGAAACGAATTTTACAAAGAAAAACCTGGTTTCGTATCCCACGTTCTGATGTATCCTTCTAGCCTGCTACTAAAAAATCCAAATAAAGAACTGAGGTAATGGCAAAGTTCGCGTATGTCTTGTAGTAATTGGCAGGTAGACAAGTTAAGCAATACAAAACCGTATTAAAGCTTATCAATGTTACAAAACCGTGTCGTGGTTGACAAGGCCTGGAATGTCACCAGAAGTAAAACATAACGTTCTACATAAAGTAAATTACGATCGACAATGAATCGCGAACAATTAGTTTCACTATAAACGCTGCAATTTCCCTGAAAGGTTTATTTTCATCATTAACTAATCAGTACGGATTAGATTTGGAATATATCCCTTGGGCCGAGAAAAAAACTACGCGAACAAATTATCGTATATTTCTTTTTATTGTTTCCATTTTAAATTTATTATTCCATCAAACGAGAGTCGCTCCCCATTTTTCGCAACGGAAGATTAATTGTCGTTAATTGCATTTGCCTTTTTGCCAACTGCACGAAAAATTTATATTATCTACAGTGATTCGTTTAAAATCGAGCAATAGTCAACATTGATGCAATTCCGTTAAATGAGAAACGATTTTTGTCAGTAACATCGAGGCCATTTTTGTTAAACGGAAAACCACCATGATTCAGCTGGATTCGTTTTGAGAAAAATCTATTCAACTTCCTTCCCGTGAATTAAATTGTGAATTTTTGATTATGAAAAATTGTCACTTTCTTAGACAGTTGTCAAAAATCGCAACACTATGTTCTTGAAAGGTTTTATCGAAGGGAAAGACTCCCAGTGAAATTTTTCAAAGTTGATATAGAAGTGGTATCTCCACATAGAATATACCTAGAAGAAATAAAAATGCAATTACATTTATCATTTATTGCGATATTGCATAAGATAATAACATTTTTCCTGCAAATAAGGTATGCGGTGCTGCAGAACAATAGATATTGGCGTCTGCAATAAATATTTACCTGAAATTAAAATATACGAATGCCAGACGGTATGAAAATGCATGAAGGCGTAGTGAATATAAAAATTCCAATAGTGCAATACGACCTGCCCTAGATATGTCAATCGAAACTGTCGAATAAACCTGTTTGCTTGTGATTCAAATCGGTAAGTGTACGTAATATCGAAAAGTCAATTCAATGGAGTCTTGTTTACCGCCTTGACCTAAACGTTTATGTTTGCTTGTTTACTTGGGCATTACTGGTCAATATTTAATGATTTCAGCGTGCATGTACATTTGTGCATTTCCCGACGTGATACATTATGGCCTTGTTAAATCATGCCCCACATCAACACCGTTTACACATTCAATGCTCCCATATGCCCCATAATACTTGAAGCGAAGAGAATTATTATGTTGGAGACAGTGGAGACAGATAGTATGATAAGCGCATACGTTGCATTGTTACACAAAAATATGGAGTAATTACTAACGCCTGATGACGCGGTACGCTTTACTAATTTGTTTAATGAACGCAAATCAGGAATAATCGGTCTTCACGTCATGTAAGATATTTATTAATATAAATTGTGCATAGATGCCATACATCGATACATACCTACTATAGAAATGCTTCCACGTGGTAAAAAAAATGTCACTGGGACAATGTTTTGTGGGCCTAACTGCTTCAACTACTCGTGATATACTGTAGGGTAATATCAAAAAGTGTGGTCTGCTGTGTTTCGTAAACTAATTAAGTTAGGTCAAGGATTACATAACAATAACAGTGTTTTGTTTGAAGATATAAGATCGAAAGAATATTTTAATAAATATAAATCTATTTACACCTTTGAAGAGGAGACTAAGTTGCAATGAAATGCTTATTATTTGTATTGTTCCTTTATAGGCGACTTAATTTTCCCATTTTAATGCTGTTATATCCGAAATATAACTAAAAGTTCCCTCCCTGTGCTTGAATTTTCGTTACTATTTGGTAAATTTGAGTATGACTATTTTTGGGTAGCCAAAGGTACTATACTTAAACTTTCGTTTCTACTGTGAACGCAGTACAAATTCATATCTTTTTCTTTGATACATATTCTCCTTCTAGTATCGTGCTTTCCCCCAAAATTATATTTTTACCCTTTCTCATATGATAATGTAGGGTTTTGATGTTTCCTAAGAATAGTTTCAGATTTTTTTTGTAATTTCGGAAATTTAGACCCCAAAACCCAAAACTGCACCTCTATATACAGGGTGGCGACTTGCGTAACGCATCATAGGGATTTCAATGTAAAATTCATAACATGCGATTATTGGCTCCCCAAATTAGTTTAGAACAAAAATGTATTAAAGTTTTTTGTAGAAAAAATTTTTTTACGCCCATCAACCGTATTAGTTTTCAATTTTTTTCATATAAAGACGGAAAATTGGAAAAATAAAACCCGCATCTTTTTCAATAATCTGCGATGCCATGCATGAAAGTTGCAAAGGAAGGATATGGACCAATATTGTGGAAAGTTCCATTCAATCCGAAATCTGCACACATGCACTACAGTGGGAAATGTTGCAAATGTTGTTTTGCAACAAGTGAATATCGCAGTAAAGGACCTAGCCACGACAACGATGGAAAATCCTTCACAAATTAGAGGATGCGTTTTGGGAAACGTTCTGACTGCGGTAAAAGGAATCCTCCCAAGCTAAAATGTTATGCGGAGAAACTATTCAGAGAGTGATAATAAAGACATAAAAAGCACCAGCAAATCCAAAAACTCGCGAGCCAATTCAGATTCCACAAGAGTACTCGCTATACGAGTACAGCCCCACCAATTTTGAGAATTTTTACTAGCGGATTCTGGAAGAGTTCAGAATATTGATATTTGGTCGACAATACCATTCAGCCTGGAGTGCAAGTATGAAAGAATTATTTGTAGACGGCACTGTCATATTGTGTCCACTACTTTTCGCGTAAATATTTGTCATTCTGGTAAGAAAAGATACGCACGAGGATAAGGGCTCAGTTTTTCCGGTGCTGTACTGTTTGCTACCCGATAAAAATACAGAGACATATCTTAAATTGTTCACAATGAT
>NW_022170819.1:19231033-19253141 GCF_008802855.1 Photinus pyralis
GAAATTTTGGTGTAGTCGATTTTTGGTAAAAAAGGAAGGTTATACACTGCCTTTTTTTGAGGCTCGAAAAAAAAAAATTGTCTCAGATCGACCCGGAAAAAATTTTCTTATAGAATGTGGCCTGTAGAATCCATAATTTCAAACAGTTCCAAGATTGGGCTACTAGTTCAATAGTTACAGCCCTTTTAATTTTCTTTCGAAATTGGTTTCTAGCCCATAACTTTTGATTGAGAAGTCCGATCGAAAAAGTACGAATTGTTTTGGATTCTACGCACCAAAATTAATAAGAAAAAGTGTTTTCCAGAGAAAATTTTGGTGTAGTCGATTTTTGGTAAAAAAGGAAGGTTATACACTGCCTTTTTTTGAGGCTCGAAAAAAAAAAATTGTCTCAGATCGACCCGGGAAAAAATTTTCCTTATAGAATGTGGCCTGTAGAATCCATAATTTCAAACAGTTCCAAGATTGGGCTACTAGTTCAAAAGTTACAGCCCTTTGAATTCTTTTCGAAATTGGTTTCCAGTCTATAACTTTTGATTGAGAAGTCTGATCGAAAAAGTACGAATTGTTTTGGATTCTACGCACCAAAATTAATAAGAAAAAGTGTTTTCCCGAGAAATTTTTGTGGAGTCGATTTTTGGAAAAAAAAAAAAAGGAAGGTTAAGTATTCAAATACTATGCGAAGTATTCGAATACTAAATAATTGTGAAAGCATTTGAGTTACAAATACAAATACTGCTTCCATAAAAGTATTTAATTACAAAGTATTTGAATTACTTTAAAGGATTTGAATACTAAAAAGTATTTACAAAATCGAATACTGTCCAGCTCTGTATGTTTTATATGTATTATAATATACACGATGTGTTAGGATCTTAGGGGATTATAGGATGATTCGCCCCCGAAAATTCGCCCCTGAAAATTTGCACCCGGAATATTCGCCCCCAACAAAACTCGCCCCCGCACTATTCGCCCCCGGACTATTCGCCCCAGAAAGATTCTCCCCGGAAAATTCGCCCCCGGCAAGTTCGCCCTCGACAAATTCGCTTCTGGTAGATTCGCCCCCGGCGATTACGCTCCTGTAGGATTCGCCCCAGAAGATTTATTAATAATAATAATAATAATTTGTTGTACAAAAAGACTATCTAGTCTAAATACAGGACAAACTTAAATATTGTTCAATGAAAGCCGCGCAGAAATACGAGTATAGAAAAATTAACAAAAATTGAACAAAAATAATTATAATGATAGATTTATACCTAAAGCGAAAGAAAATTGTGAACAGAGTTATACAATAAACAAAATAGAGTCATAAATCAAAATACAATATTGGTAAATAAGAGAAATTGTATTGCTGCAATGGCAAAAGCAAAAAAAACAAAAATTATTGGATAAATTAATCCTCGGGGGTAACAGGGCCAGCAGTTCATAAAATGAATTTTGTTTAATTGTTATTTGTTTAATATGTTACCAAACTAAGCTATTACTTCCGAGGGTTAATAAATGTTATGGGGCGAATCCTACGGGGCGAATCTTCTAAGGGCGAATTTGTCGAGGCAAATTTTTTTGGAGGAGAATTTGTTGGAGGCGAATATTCCGGGGGCGAATTTACTTAGGGGCGAATATTCCGGGGAAAAATTTATTTGGGGGCTAATATTCCGGGGGCAAATTTACTTGAGGGCGAATATTCCGGAGACGAATTTTCAGAGGCGAATTTACCGGGGCGAGTCTTCCGGGGCGAATTTACCGCACACCTCTTATTGGTCGATTAACTTTCGCATTGACCACCGATGCCTGTAGCTTAAAGTTAGATTTTAGAATTACCGGAACCTGCATTCCGGCTCGACGCATATTAAGATGTATTCCGTAATGTAAATTGCAACAACATTAAATAAAATTGAGTCTAAGTCTGTTTCTCCGGCCGATTATTATATTCCATCCAGTTCATCCACAAACAGAAACTGCGTTTCGTTACATTTACATAATATAAATAAATTCGAACCCAAAGGCATCAAAACTATAGTTTGTTTCCCTACATCCAATCAGTTTAGCAGTTTTCCAAAGCAACCCAGAGTATAATAAGTAAATCTCCACTAGATCATCTATTCCCAAAAAAGGTATTGATACCCTTTTATGTAGTGCCGTTATTGTACGTTCCCATGAGTCTGAATTATATATAATAATATACCACTTGCGAATGGATGTAAATTCGGTTGCTCGTATAGTTTGATTTAGTAAAATGTATCCAGTTGGAATCACAAATGATATTTGGCGAAACTAAAATTAGGAAATGGTTCCCGACATTTATATCGCGAACATAAAACTATTCAAATGTGCCCCAGTTTTTAAGAGCAGACGTTTCCAATTCATTCGCCGTATAAAATAAGACATTGAAGCGACCCTTAAACAAATTGTCACACATTTGGTTCGACGCCAGTATAATATCGCGTTTTGTATAACGAAAGTTCACATATTTCAATTTGAAGGATCGACGGAAAAAAGTCCCATCATTATCTGGAATTAAATCTGGAACAATAACTCTTAGAAAACAATCATAGATAACCCGACTCAGCTCATTTTGGCAATCTTCTTGCCTAATCTCGATTGTATTTTGCGAGGAAGAAAAATTTAATAGACTTCGTGATTCGGAAGCTTTAGCTTAATCTAATTTAACTTATGGATTTATTTTATTGGCGGCGTATCGAGAAGTTCTACGAACCGCAAAGTTTCGACGTTTGGCCGATAGAGGCACTTGCGTAATTAATATTTAGACGAAGGGAAAGTATCTACCGAACGGTGTCTAAATGGGGGTTTCCGGTGTTGCGATTGCATTACTGTACTGTGGCCATTGTTCCGGTACGGAGATAATATATGGGTCCATATAAGTATGGTTAGTGTCCGATTCTCCCCCATGCGCCATTAAACTTTCATGTATCTGGAAATACCTTCGCATCCATATCCCTGATTTCCTCCCCAATCTACTGCGGCCGCTGTTATTTATGCATTACACAAACTTTTGTTTAAATCTTCCACGTCGAACTTGACGATTAATACCGGGGGAATCTTAAATCATATATAGTTCCAAAAATATGACGCGTAACATATTCTTTTCTTGACGCCTCTGTCATATTTAATAAAGTGGAAAAGTTAGAAATGATTGGTTTCTTTCGCTCGTCTGTTCTGTGAGTAAAATGGATTTCGCTGTTAGCTGATGCGGTTATATTGTTCTTGTGTGTGACCGTTAAACATTCGGCGACTATAAATTTAGTGGAAGCGGAAACAATTCACCCGCCTATTAACAGCTACTTATGCATTTCTCTGTTAACCTCTAAATAATTGTTCCCAAAATGCCATTAAATTCCATTAAACACATTCCGTTCTCTAGTTTATACTGACAGATGCTTTGTTCCGTACTACTCCGCGTAAATGGGGATAATGACAAAGATCATAAACTTACGGGTTACTGGTTTATCATTCCATTTTTATGCCACTCTAATTGGAAAAGCGTGTTTGGGTTGTAAATATCTACGACATTCGCTCAACCAATCAAACCATTTTACATTTAATTCTTTTACTTTGAATTGTCTGATGACATATTTGCCGGCACTTCATTTAAGAACGCTCTGTACATTTTGAAAAACATGTACGCTTTTTAAATTAAAATTTTGTTGTAAGTATATGGTTATGTAATTAAGACTTCTGAAATTAAGTCCATTTTACATTCGAACATTTCGCACCCACAAAATAAGACTCTTTCTTTGAGTATACAGGGTGTTTATTTTATTTTGTCCACTATTGCTATTTTGAGAACTATAACAGCATTTTGCAAGACTAGCACGAAAATTTTTTCTTCAAACAGTGGTTCACAAACTGTGGGTACCAACTTTGTTGTTTTAAATGGAACTATACTTTTTTATTTCCTTATTCGATAGAGAATTTTATTCTGAATTTGGTGACATTTTTATACTCTTAGATAACAATGCGGGTTTAGATTGATTTCATTATCTAACAAGTGTGCCATGGACGAAACAAGTTGAATATGGATTCAGATTTTAGAGTGCTATGACCGAAGCAATAGCACTATTTACTGTGAGTTGCTATTATTGAATTACTATTGCTGTGTGAATATTGAATAATCCCAATTTAATACAAACATGCAGTTGAGAGATTTTCAATACAACGTTTCGTTTCGGAGAGATCAACTTTATTTTCTATATGGCACGTAAAAAAAGTACATATTGTGTTGATGAGCATTTTTTATTACGAATACAACGTTGGCGGCACACAAGAAATACAAAAGTTTCCAAACTGTTGGTTTCAACAAGATGGTGCTCTCGCATACAATGCCCTAATCGTGCGCAAATCTCCTGGAAAATGGAAAATTTGTCCAATAAGTATTCTCGCACAATCTTGGACACGGTGTGTTCTAAAATACATCGTATCCTTTCCAGGATTGGGGCCATTTTTTGATATTGCGTGATTGCGTTTACTAATTAAATATGTTAAAACGGCCAAATGCAATGGAGTTCCTTTGGAAAGATAAGGGATATAGAACTAGAGATACCATTAGGCATAGCTAATGGTCTACAATATGAATACCATTGCGATTCTTAGTGGAAAAGAATAATCTAATTCATTAGAATTTCAAATATTACGTGTACTATAACAGTTTTATTTTCTCGAATACCTGTAAATTCTTATTGGTTGAGTATCACTGCAGTTTTTGATTGAGGACCACTGTCATCGCAGCCATGGTTTGATTTAACGGGCTGCGATTGGTGCATCATTTTTAATTTTTCCTAGATACAAGTATTGGGTTGGCTCCTCAAGCAATCGTAATTTTAATTACCGAGTGGATTAAGTCCTTGTTTCCTTGGAAGCGTTATTCATTCGTTCTAGAAATGTGACAGAAATGGCAATATGAGTATAAAATTTTGTGGGTGATATATAAGGGTAAGTAAACAAACGATATACAATGATAGTCGATAGTAGATACGTACGAATATATAAGTATGCTTTTAAACGGAAACAAAAAAATACAATTCATTAGTACCTAAGGGGATCTATCGACATAATAATGGGATTTTAGTAAATAAAAGCAGTGGACAATAAGTAACCAGTGTCATTAGGAACGGAGTAACAATGCGTACGATAATGCCAGGTAATTACTTTTGTATTCCCTTTTAGTTAATGAGATAATTGCAGGAGGGGTTTTAATCTTTCCGTTAACATTTTGCGGTTTTTTCTGAAAACCTTTAATAAGGGCGTAATAAGGGTGTACTATCGCATTTTCATATTGGTGCTGATCCTTTTTGTAGTCTCATTACCGCACGAGTGTATGAAAAACGAGCGGATCGACCGAACAGCCAAAGTGAATATATACCTAATAATAATAATAAATAAGTGCTACTTTTTCGTCGCTAGACTTTAGAAATAATATGGGACAATAATTATACTAGGTAGCGATACAATGGTCCTTCCCAAAGGTAAAAGTCAGAGAGTAGTTCAACTCAAAAGTGACACTAGCAAACGCCAGATTAGCAGAACACAGAATTTTTTTGTAAAAACAAAATGGTGGCGCTAGAAAAATGCCTCCCTCCCCACATCCACTACTATTAAAATCTGTCACGATAGCTAACACGACGTCTTACTTTTGAAACCGATGCAATTGTGGCGCCAGCGTTAACATAGCACCGGCTTTGTCTGCTACGCCACGCCACTGGAAATCTTTTCGCGGGAAGGGCAGAAATTCAAATTGTACAAGGACGCGGTCGCGGAAGTTTTAGCTACGAGGCAGCAGAACGTAGATAGCTCTTGGTGATATGTGTTTTCCTTTGTAATTATACTGTAATTATTTTATTTATTGGCCCTCTTGATCTAGGCCCTCAACAGGCTTACGCCCAATTACAGAGTGACCCGCATGATGCTTTTAATTAATTAATGCTTTAATTAGCATAGGATGGTGAGTAATTGTTTCGTATTACTTGCTTGTCGATTTATAAGGTGTTTGTTTCTATAAATTTGAATTTGTAAGGCCTTATAAAAAATTGCGCTATGTTCGTTAAATATGTGAACAGTTCAGGGAGTGTCCTTACTTACGGGTAGTTTTTATTTGCGCGTACGTAGTTTTCTCATGTACGCTTCATTGAGAATGTCGCTTCAATTACGTTTATAGCTTAATTAATATTATTCTGTTTGGGCAGGTTTCATTTAAGATTAATACACAGGGTATTGATACAATTTAGGTTATATTTTAGATTTCGTGTAATGTCAACCGTTAACTCGATTTTGATTTTTAATTTCGTTAAAAGTGATTCGATTTGGATGGAAAGTTTATGAGACGTTCTTTAAGTAGATTCGGGAAAATGGGAAATTTCCCTGAGCGGTGATGAGCATCGTCGTCGAGGTGCGGGAGCGCGGTAAAAAATTCGCTGCTCCCATACGGTTCGAGGTAGGGAGTCGAGGTGCCGGCTTAGGGGGGTTCCAATAATTGGGTGAACTTTTCATGAAGTTAAAAAAATTCCTCCGGCTCCAGGCTCAGTGGCAACAAGTGATCGGACTCAAACAGTCCGGGGCCTTTTTAACAAGGCCCCTTGGCAAATCGGGGTCTGGTGTGCCTAAGTGCTGCCCGGTCGGGCTCCCCTGCGAATAAAATAAAATCATGTGCCAGTTAGTTGATTTTTTTTTGGATTTGAGTTGAGCAGCCGTTTCTTGGCTGGACCTGGATTATTATTGGATTCAGCGCCTTATAAAGATCATCCTACAAGTATTTCAAGAAAATTGTACCTTTGCCACATGGAATTCAGAAACTTCTATAGGAAGTGGTTTGAAAATGTTTCTATCTGAAGGCCAATCCTAAAAATGACTTCTTAGCAAAAAAAAACTCCTTAGAAATTCCTAAAATTTTCATTGCATTCTTTCTCATACAATCCTTAGAGTTCTTATAAACCTCGAAAGCCATCCTAGATATTCATACCGGAAACTTTCTTGAAAACAATTTACTAGTCTTCTTGGAAATCAGAAAACTACAAAACATTTCGTTATCAATGCAACAATTAAGTTCATACTGGCAATTTAGTGAATATCGAAAATGGCTTAGCAACTATACTCGTATAGGTAGGTGGCACCCTCCACGATTCCCATTTAATTAACAAGGTATCAACAGAAATTTTGTTTAAAGAAGATAATTTACAAATCGTCAACAATCCAAACGTAGCATGTATATCACCATCTCAAAGAGTGCTATGCCGAAATCCCTCAATCAGTTTATGTAGATACGAATAAAATTCTCGAAAACTCAATTCGAAGCATAAAATTCGCACTTGCGTGTAATGGAAAAAAGAAAACACCATCAATCACGATTTTTTTTCCGAAAAAGAAAGCGCCACTCAATTTCTCAATCTGCCGCGTTTATTCACGTATAGATTTATCTTTCGACGGTGCCAAATCCGAACGATATATCGGATTATTAATTAACAGTGACATTATTTGCAAACCATCAACGAATTTGTTTCCCCCGATTCCACCCCATCCACGTAACGCACCCCCGCTTGGGGACACAAGTCAATCTTGTCGACCTGCTATAAATTTTTGGTTGCAGTCCGAGTGTGTTCGTCGGATATTTCCATTTTGCCGAAGTGTTCCTGCAATTATTCAGGGAAGATCGATGCGAGACTAACGTAATAAAAGCTGCGCAAATCGGATATACGGTTGCTTAATAAGTAAATATCCATTTAAGTCCTTGAAACTTGTCCAAATCCGTCAATAAATAATAAACGAGATGCATATTCAGTTGGTCTTTTACCCACAGACGTTGGAAGAGTGATACCTTACTAATCTCTTTGCTCTTAGCGAAATTACGGGTACTAATCCTAATATTTTATTAACAGGGGTATATTCTATCTGATGTTTAAAGTTGTGACAATATATCTAGTATGGCCTAAAGCGGTACGTACTAAGGAAAGTTATAAGGATCAGGTGTGGGGAGACCTGGGGGCCGATACGTTATTGGATTAACGTGTCAGCGGTGATGAAGTAGGCGTTGCGGCTCTTTCCGGAGTCCTTCGGGCCCTTCTTTAACCAAAAGCAAGGGCTCGCGACCCTCATTTTGCTACCTACAAATGTACACTATTTGGCATACAATCTTGTCAGCACTAAAAGTATTTCACTTCGATACAATGACGGATGAAAAACCATGGAAGAGCGCCCTTATCTCGTTCGAGAAGTTTGCTCTTTGTCTTAACGTTAGAATAACGTTTCCTGCCGTCTAAGCAACCTTTTCATCTATAAAATCTTCCAACTTTTATAGCTGACAATTTAATGTCTTATGGAATGGGCGAGCAAACCTTCTACTTCTCTAAAGTGAGAGATTAAAATTTTATGATCTCTAAATAAAATCTTCGTTTGTCTTTTCCGATTATTTTACGTTTATTTAAACAATACTCGTCTGTTGGCAGAATGGTGTAAACAATCTACATGTGCAAACAAGAGAAGGGGACTATATAATCTATTTCGGGTAATTTACTTTAGTAATAACTGAAATTAATTTCCCTAATTATAACTTACGCAGGCAATATACATTCAATCTGGCTTCCGGCAAGACGAATTACAATGAGAAAAAGCGCTTTGCTTCTATTAAATACCAGGTGGGAAACTGGCAGCTCTTTAAGTGCGTACTTACTACCTACATTTATTATTGTGTAGATAAAGGCAAATCACCATGGGCACAACCAGTACCTAAGAATTGATTAGCATATCCCTATGTGTTATTACTGACACGTCTCACAGTATGCAATTTCTCAAAACAATATATAGCAATCTATTGTTAAATTCCGCAATATTTTTAAATGGCTTAAGCTTCTTTCAACAGTTTTCAAAGAACAATAAAATACATCAGCGTGAATTAATGAATAAGGGTAGATCTACTATTACCAACCTGCATATTATTTTGTAGAAAGCGCTGGATGGTAATGTGCAAATGGGTTTCATCTACTTGAACTTCTTTGGGGCATTTGAGAAAGTGAACCATCGCACATAATATAGTCGCGGCTAAAATCTGAGAAAAGCTTTCCGTTTCAATGCTAGACGCATTTCATGTAACAATTGAGTTCAAACCGTTACCCCTCTATTTCGACCCCGCTGAATCCGAAAATTTCATTTGCTAACTCGAAATTCCAACAGGAAGTGAGTTATTCGAAATCGCATCCAAAATAGCACCCAATTTAAGAGTTTTTTCTGCTTTTAGTAGCATATATGCGATCCAGGTGTCTATTGCTATGTTTTCGGGGGCGTACAACACAATTAAACACTTAAAAATAAATTTGGTGCATTAAAACACAATTAAAATGGCATATTTTAACGAAAATTCAACAAAAGTCAAGTGTAAAGGTTCCGAACGCTTTCTCTTTCTCTTCTATTTTTGTGGTACTGCAGACATACAAATATATCATATTACAACACAAATGCATGATTCAAGGTAGCACTTGCCTTATTTGTAAAAATTCAGTAAACAATGTTGACGAAGTGTTCATCATACCTAATTTTGTACTTAAAATGCGAAAACCTTTTATTTTTACGGAAAACCCCTATCCTCTGTGTTGTATTTTATGTCACAGTAGGCATCTGTCATGAGAGATTTTGAAATGTAATATTTATTATAAAATGTGTTCTAAGTATTTCTTGTAATTATTCGTAACAAGATACAACATGGCGAGGCAGTTAGTTTATTAAACTGAGCAAAGTTTTCAAGAAGTATAGGTTCCGAAACATCAAATAAGTGTATTGTTGAACAGCTGAACCTAATTATAAGAAGAAAAGCCGAAATGAAATTCAAACCTCCAGCTAATTTGTCACTACAGGGAAATTTAAGTGAAAACTGGCGTAAATTTAAACAAAATTTTGAAATTTACCTGAAAGCTTCCGATAAGTCAACAAAGGCCGATGAAACAAAAATAGCCATTCTATTAAATATAATTGGTGAAGATGCTGTGGAAGTATACAACACCTTTACATTGTCCGAAACTGACATGGTGTCATTTCCAGTATTAAAAGCTTTCGATGGCCATTGTAGTCCCAAGAAAAATATCGTGTTTGAGCGTTTTAAATTTTATAGTAGAGTGCAGCAAGAAGGAGAAGGGTTTGATCAGTTCTTAACTGATATCAAGAAATTATCGAAAGTTCCTGCGAATTTGGATTATTAAGTGATGAGATGGTCCGGGACAGAATTGTTTTAGGGATTTACGACAAGGTCATTCAGGAAAGATTGTTACGAGTGGAGGATCTTGATTTTGGCAAAGGCTGTGAATTATGTCGAGCTGCAGAAATTTCAAAATCTCAGGCTTAGAAATTTGCAAGGGGCTTCAGTCGAAGTTGAGGTCATTAAGAAAAAGTCAGCAAAACCGAAATTATAAGTCTGGTTTCCAAAACCAGTGGTGACAGGTTTTGAATGTAGAAATGTCAGACTGTTCATGGCGTTCGTGAATGTCCTGCCTTTGGAGAAGCTGCAATAAATGTGCGACAGTTAAATCCATTTTGCAGTTTCCTGTCAAGTAAAAAATGTTGAAGGTGCTACAAGAACAGAATGAGCAACCTGACGAATTGGTGTTCACCATTAACAGCATTGGGGTAAGAAATCAGACAAAAAGGTTTTGTCAATTAAGTCATGGTTTCAAAATGTGAACGTTGGTGATCATGTGCCTATTAAATTTAAACTAGACACTGGTGCAGATGTGAAATGTCCTGTCGCGTAAAATGTTAAGTGAAGTAGGTGTTCCAGAGTCTCAGTTACAAAATACAAACATAATTTTGGAGGCATTTGGTGGTACTGTCTTAAAACCTCTTGGCATTGTTAGCGCATTTTTGCAAAAATTTTTTTTGTAAAAAGTAGCTTTAATCTCACTTTGGCTGGCCTGGCTGGCTGGCTGGGCTGGCTGGCTGGCTGGTTGGCTGGCTGGTCGGCTGGCTGGCTGGCTGGCTGGCAGTAATGCGCGCCCGTAGAAAAACGCTTGTAAAAAGACAAGGAGTGTACATGTAACTATCGGGGCCGTGTATTAAGAACGTTAGGGATGGGGCTACAGATTTGGAGTCGACGACATCTGGACGCCATCCCGAGCGTATTATACTAACCTGGAGAGATTTTTTCAGTTTTTATCTATTCTTCTTCTACAGTTTTTCTCCGATTGTTTTCAAAATTGGTGTCGTCGGGAAGATCTTTGTCAACGCGCACAACTCCTGCGTGGTGGAATTTTGTTTTTTTTCCTAGGGGCGAAATAAACCACCTTTTGCGCGGCGCGCTTCGAGGGTAGTCGACTTTGGGCGCCCAAAAGTTTCTTACAACGCGAATCGCGTCTCTCTTTCTCGTGTCACTAATAGAAGGTCTAGCTATGTGAAGTACCCAAAAGTTGAATACGATTTTTATGCCGGGATTTTAGCGAAATCTACCAAAAATGTGAATTACGAATGAACGGGACGTCGGAACTGTGTATCGACAAGGGAATGTGGTAACCCCGACGAGATCTTACTGATGGTGGAGTCAAAACTTCAAACGCGAATTGCGAGTGCACGGTAAGCTGAGAAAATGTACCGACAAAGTGAACGTGGTAGCTTTCGGCAAGATCTTATTGATGGTGGATCAATATTTGGCTAATAAAACACTGATCTGCCACACAAAAATGCGCTGAAGTCCCTTCGATCTCACACGAGGACTTTGATCATTGTTCCACTAAAAGTTCAGTGTAACCGTTGAATTTACTGATAACTTCATAATTGTAGACAAAATTGTTTCTCCGTTATTAGGACTTGAGTCTTGTATTAAGTTAAATCTTATTGCACGCAAAGTAGATGCCTTGGGTAAGTTTATGACTAAGGATGAATTTATTAAGAATAATCTAGAATTATTTCAAGGTCTGGGTAAGTTTAGGAATAAATGTGAAATCCAAACAATGAAGCCATACCGGTCATTAACCCTCCTAGAAGGGTACCATTTGCTATTCGCGACAAATTAAAGGAAACCTTGATATCCTAGAAAATAGAAAAATTATTTCAAAAGTTGATAAACCGTCTGGTTGGGTTAATAATATCGTGATTGTTGAAAAGAAGGATGGCTCCTTAAGACTTTGTTTGGATCCTCGTGATTTAAATTTAGAAATTAAAAGACCTGCATATGTCCTTATTCCAACTCTTCAAGATATAATTGGAAACCTTAAAGGAAAAAAGTTTTTACAGTGCTCGATTTAAAGGAAGGTTTTTGGCATGTAGAACTTACTGAAAAGTCTAGTGATCTTTGTACATTTGCTACGCATTTTGGTTGTTACAAATTTAATCGTTTGCCTTTTGGGCTTAATATGGCGCCAGAATATTTTCAAGCCATTAATGAAAGAATCTTTGGAAACTTGAAGGGTGTTCAAGTGTACATTGATGATCTCTTGATAGCTGCCGATTCCTCCGAGGAACACGATCGAATTTTAAATTCCGTGATCATAAGAGCTACTGCAAAAGGAGTTAAATTTAATTATAAGTTTCAAGCAGAATTATCTGTCGAAGATGGCTTGTTATTTTTAACCCACCGATTAATAGTCCCGGATAAACTTAGATTCTATATTTTACGGCTTCTTCATGAACCTCATTTTGGTACTGTTAAGACCAAACAACGTGCTAGACAAATTGTATTTTGGCCAGGCATGTCAAGCAACATACAGAAAATGATATCTGATTGTTATGTTTGTGAACGTTACCAAAATGCTAAACAAAGGGATTTATTGATTCCACATGAGATACCAAATATACCATTTTATAAAATAACTTGTGATATAATGGATTATGCAGGTAATAGCTATCTTATTGTACAAGATTATTTCTCGAAATGGCTCGAGATCATTCTATTAAAAAACAAAACCTCATCAGAAATTATTAAACACCTCAAAATATTGTTCGCGACGTTTGGTATTCCCAACACAGTAATTTGTGACAATATGCCTTTTTCTTCCTTTGAATGCAAGAACTTTTCCAAAGAGTGGAATTTCCAGTTTTGCACAAGTTCTCCTAAATATCCACGCAGTAATGGTCAAGCAGAATGTGCAGTTCAAACTTGTGTGTTCAAGAAATGTTCTCACGACAATATTGACCTCGCATTATTGGAGTTTAGAAATACTCCCGTTTCGGGTATTGGTATATCGCCAAGTCAAATGCTCATGAATAGACTAACCAGAACCAAGCTTCCTATTCACACACAATTACTAAAACCCGCAATTCCTAAAGATGCACATAAAAAACTTTTAGCCAAACAGGAATATTTTAAACGAAATCACGATAAAAGTGCCAAAACTTTTAACCAAAATTTGAAAGCAGGTGATAATGTTCTTATAAAAGATCAGTTTTGGGAAAAAGGACAAGTAGTTGGTAATCATTCCACTCCTAGATCTTTTAATGTAATTAATAATAAGAACAATGTTGTTAGAAGAAACTTTAGCCAACTAAAACCAACTAATACAAAATTTGACATTAACAACTCATCAAACTGCTCAAATGATAACTTAGAAACTATTAACAATCAAACCACCATTGAAATTGATTCTACAAATGACCTAATTCCTGATTCTAATATTAAACAAACTGTTACACACAGTGGTCGGATTGTTAAATTACCGAATAAGTTTAAAGATTATTTTATGTAATCTCATAATAACGTTTTGTTTTAAGTTTGTTGTGATTTGTTTGTTTTAGAAAAAAAAGGAAGATGTTGTATTTTATGTCAGAGTAGGCATCTGTCATGAGAGATTTTGAAATGTAATATTTATTATAAAATGTGTTCTAAGTATTTCTTGTAATTATTCGTAACAAGATACAACACTCTGTTGACCAATTGATTCCACTCCGCAAAATAAGGGTAGTTTAAATGAACAGATGTTTGTATGAAGGGGGTAAATAGAAAATTTGTACAGCTATTGTAGTATTTTTAATTATTACTTGTCTTTGATTTAAAAGAACCGTCAAGAAACAAATACTATCCTAGTTATCATGGATTTGATGTATAATAGAACTATACAGATCCTACAATCCAGTAGCTGGAGGGTATTCATTAAAAATAAAATAGGTTTTCGCCCTAAGGCAAGTAACTTTAGCGCATTTTCCATCCATTCGAATGCAAAATCAACGAATTAAATATCTTCAAACTGTAGGGGTATAGATAATGCCTAGGACGGAAAGACGAATAAAATGGCCATAATAGCACCATCCTCCGACATGGGTTGAAAAATGCACCAGAAAAAAGTTAAGCCTTCGCAATTTCGAATCTGTGAAATTTGACATGCAGTCCTGAACACTTTGTATAAATTGTTTGAACTCTTAATAAGTAAGGTCAACTCCTTATTTAAGCAAATCCAAAAAATAATGACTGCTTTATGTTTGCTTTATAAAAGGTAATTTATTTACTGAAGGAGTATCAATTCCAAAAATTTCTAAAAATGTACCAAATGTAGTCCATATTTCGCGTAGATTTAAAAAATGAAGTTAGAGTATACCATTTAAACTCGATTTAAAATACTTTCGGTAAAAGCGAATGTCCTATGAAATTGAAAATATGTTTGCAGTTGGACCTCCTGTCCGTCCCCTCTGTATACCTGGAAGTAGGGAATGCAATCCCGCAGCAAAATCTCAATCACGGTATTTGCAGGATTGTTAGATGTTAATCCCGCGGGATCCCGGTATTTGCGGGATTCCGCAAAACTTTAAATAAATTTGCAAATAAGCAATTCTGTGCGGTTAACTTCTGTACTAAAATAAATCGCTAATTATCACAATATTTAACAAAAAATTACCTTCAGCCTAACTTAGAACTAAAAAAAAAGGTGAACTTCTAAAGTGCCTCAAAAATCATAGTACATTTTTAACGAAAAAATTTTAACAATTATTTAAAAATTAACATTTCAGTTATGCGTTTCATTAACAAAGTACACAGAGTCGTCCCCTTGATCGCCAAATTCCTCAGTCCCGCAAATCCCGCGGGATCCCGCTCCATTTATGTGCGGGATTAATCCCGCAACGGTATTTCGGGATCCCGCGATCCCGGTATTGCATTCCCTAGTTACAGCCCTTTGAATTTTCTTTCGAAATTGGTTTCTTATCCATAACTTTTGATTGAGAAGTCTGATCGAAAAAGTACGAATTGTTTTGGATTCTACGCACCAAAATGAATAAGAAAAAGTGTTTTCCCGAGAAATATTGGTGCAGTCGATTTTTGGTAAAAAAGGAAGGTTGTACACTGCCTTTTTTTGAGCCCCGAAAAAAAATTGTCTCAGATCGACCCGGGAAAAAAATTTTCTTATAGAATGTGGCCTGTAGAATCCATAATTTCAAACAGTTCCAAGATTGGGCTACTAGTTCCAAAGTTACAGCCCTTTGAATTTTTTTTTCGAAATTGGTTTCTAGTCTATAACTTTTGATTGAGAAGTCTGATCGAAAAAGTACGAATTGTTTTGGATTCTACGCACCAAAATTAATAAAAAAAAGTGTTTTCCCGAGAAATTTTGGTGCAGTTGATTTTTGGTAAAAAAGGAAGGTTATACACTGCCTTTTTTTGAGGCCCGAAAAAAAATTGTCTCAGATCGACCATAATTTAAGTAATTTAAGTGGGGACTTACATCCCAAGTAACAATAATGCTTTATAACTAGGGAATAGGTGAACTGTGAACACCAAAATTCAGTAACGAGCATTCCTTTGTGAATAGCGAAAAAATTATTTGAAAATTACAGTTTGGAAGGGTCAGACGATTTATTTAAGTAGATTTTTACCCGGATAATTCATCACCATTAACCTCAAATAGTGAGGTTGAATATTCACGTAAGTAGGGTTTTCACAGGACATGTCCTGTTTTTTTTGGGTTTCCTGAGGTATCCTGGGTAGTTCTTAAGTAGCATCCTGGGGGTTTTAAAACGCCATGTTAAGATCCTGTGTTTTAAAATGATTTACTCATTACATTAACACTAACTAAGAAATCCACACAGAAGAACAATTTTTTTCGCCCAAATTTTGGTTTTATACCGACATTTTAAATTAAATTCTAATTTTTTTCGATACACTACTTCCCAATCTTGGCGTATCCAAACGAAATGTCCTGGTACTTTTACCTTCAAATCCTGGATTTCAAAATTTGGTAATGGCAACTCTAACGGGGTTATAGTACTAGCGGTATACCAAAAGATACTGCATTTTCTTATACCAAGGTGCCACTTGGTACAGCTGTTCCTTAGAGCCATTTAGACGATTTGGCCCGAAGAACACTTGACATTTTCCGTGTGGGTAGATTTTAGAGGGGGTGGGGGTGATTTATTGTAACAATTTTTTAAAAACTAAATATGGCATAGAGACGAGATCTGGGTGTCGATTGCGTATGATTTTAACCCGAGGAATCCAATGGTAGCGCCAGAAATGTAATCCGGATACAGGAAGTCCGTGAAAAGCCGCCATTTTTAGAAAATGACAGACTTTTGATCGAATTATTTTTCTAAGGCACACCGGGTCGTGTAAGGTGTCTAGAGTTATGTTTTTGGGGTCAGGGAATTCATTTATGATAACAAAAATAACCTACTGGCATCGGAACTGCATGAGAGGCTTCCCTACTGCATTTTTTGAAGACGTCGCACGCGGTGAAACCCAAGATATTCCAATGTTTTAATACCTATATAAATTTGTAATATTTTATTTAATAAAAATACACATTAACAAAACATAAAATATATTAAAACATGGGGTAAAAAATTTTTAAGCCTATGAAGGATCACCAAGTACATCGCTGACCTCCTTTGAGATTGCGTTATCACCACTGAAAAGGAATTGTACAAAGTGGCACCTTAGTATAAAAAAATGCAGTATCTTTCAAGAATTTCCGTTATACCGCTAGTACTATTACGGATAGATCAAACATTCCCATAATGAGTGTGTTTGTTACACGCAATAAGTACAAGTGTGCAAAAAGATCTAAAAAGGAAAGTTTCTCCCAAAAGTTTCACTTCTTCTGTGGAAGGGCCGCTCTCAAGAAAGTTTACTGTTTGTGAGTGCACAGGACTCTGTAACACTAAGCAGTGTGGGTGCAATAAAGAGCCCTGGGTTCCTTGCACAAAGTTGGTCAAATGTAAAGCGAAGTGCATGAATGGGACAGGTGAGGATGATGAGTAAAAAAAGTATTAATGTCAATTTAATCTACTAAATGAATATCCTAAATACCCGTTCAAAATGTTTTTGAGCATTTAAACGTGGTCTGAATCCCCTCAAACATAGAACAGCATTTAATACACATTTCCACCTAATTTTTAGCGCATTTTTGAAAAAAAATACGCTATTATATTCATTATGGCTGGCAGGCCGGCTGTCCGCGTGAGATCTCCACAACTACAATAGCTAGAGAATTCAAATTTTCACTAAAAGCTTTCTGCTATAGTGTAGATGTGCAGGCACTAGTCTATTTTGAGTTAGATTACTTGTGAGATCGATAATTGAAGAAAATAATTTCGATTTGGGTTTCGGAGGTGCTATAATTTTACCGTTAGATAGCGCTACCAGTATAAAAACTTATTATTTACCTTGTGATTTGTTTTACAAAATGAAGACGTACCCTCAATTGAAATTAAATAAATTTAATTATTTAACGCAGCCAAAATTACTCGTGAGATCGATAATTTTAAACTTCGCTAATAAAATACTGACCTGCATTACCAAAAATGCGCTTTAATCATGCATATATGCTGATTTACAACTTGTTTTTATTTTTGGAGAATTTTCGTTAAAATATGGCCTTTTAATGGTGTTTTAATGCATTTTATATACAGCAAAAAGAAAATATTAGCGTCGGGGGACATTAAATGAAGAAATACCGCACAGTCCTCTTTAAAGAATGGGTAATATAGTCCTGACATATTGTATAATATTAACCGACTTGCGTACAACTGTATTGTTATTAGCGGTAGTAAATTATTATTATTATATTATTATTATTACTATTGTAGCGAATATTCCAGACATCCCGATAGACATCGTAGCGCCATGGAAGATTAGTAATCGACGCGACTATAAGGAATGCGGAGGCATTCCTTCGTTGAAGTATAATACAATGTTCTAGACCTCTCCAGATATATAAGCAAATTGTAGCGTATATCAGTTCAGTTCCAATTTCAACGCCGAAGTAATAAATAGTTTGCGCGGTTATAAATTGCGTATTTGTGCGTGATTAATAATATTTTACTGTTATAAATTAATTCAATTCAAAACTATTATAAATTTATTGTTAATTGTAAACAAATAATGGCCGTTTGCACCGACAAATTTAAGCGGAGCTTAGCTTAAGCGTAGCTTAAAATCCATGGCAACGATTATTGAGACAATGGTTGTCATGCATTTTAAGCTACGCTTAAGCTAAGCTCCGCTTAAATTTGTCGGTGCAAACGGCCATAAATCACGTAATTAAGTTTACGTTACAATATGATCTTGGTTGTAAGTACCTACCGTGTACTCTGCCTATATTTTCATTTCATTTACTCTGCCATCAATAATGAAAAAATTCCACACAACACTTTATCAATGAATTGAATTTAAAAAACCATGGACTCTTTCGTAGTAAAAAATTCATTATAATTTGTCGAAAAGGTTATCTTTGGTCTCAATTAAAGAAATCTAATGAGCCTTTTCAATGTGGAAGAATAGTTTATATTACGTTTGGGGTACGAACCTTAACTGGAAATCCCATTGAGCCTTACCTGAAACAAAAAGAAAAGCTTAATTGGTAATTTGGCATAACAAATTAAATATCGCGATATAGTTTTGAACCCAACGACCATCTTTTTAACAGTTTACTTTGGGCAAACACGCTACAGATACAAGTAATGGCCTTAAATGTGTTACTTGCTGATGGATCGAGATCATTTTTTGCTGAGGTGCATGAGGTGGTCTAGCTCTAGATGACTGATATTGACGTAATAAGCTGTACTGAAATCGAAAAAGACATGCAGAATTCAATCATTTCATATCCAGACGACTACACTTTGCTGAAGGTAACAATAATTTATACCTGTCACAAATGCAGTCCAAATTCGAAATTGGTAAAACAACGCGTTGAGTTTTATAAATGAACGGGAAATAATAGCAGTTGCTGTAGTCCCCAGAGACACTAAGCGGCGCATTATTTATACGTAAAGCCCATTAGCAATAACAACAATTCATAAATCGAAATGTCGAGTAATAAATTGACATCGTAACTTATGAAAAACATCATTAATCAAAATCACGCCCTTCCTTGTTCTGGCGCTATTGATTATACGTACCGAGGGAACATTTTGGATATCGTCCAAAGATCTTATAAAAGGGCAACGTTGTATAGTTTTTGATTTTCCTCGAATAAAACCCAAGAATAGTTCACGTTTAATCAGCAATGCAGTCGGCCTGCTTCACGTTTAAAATATGTACAAAAGTTAAGAGGGTAAAAAGTTTTTAAATGGAGGAAAACTTTCGCCTCCCAAGTGTAAAACCGTTCGACGTTTTTCGTTGTAAACTAAAAGTGCATCTGTTGCTGCTTTTTCTTATTTCAAGTTTGCAACACCGTTTTTCCTAAACATTATGGCTCGAGATCGATACGCTGAATTTTTCAAGAGCGTTTTTGCGCACGAAAAGTTTTCCGATCTACGTGTAATTCTGCTTTGTTTTCTTCACTTTTTATGTATTCAAGCAATTAGCCCCTACTGCGGGAAAAAAAAGACGGGCACTTGAAAAGAGACAAAACTGTCTAGAAATCCGGAGAACAAGACGAATAAAAATTCCTTAATTCGCATCTCACTGACAAGGGGAAAATACTGCAAGATAATATGAGATTGCGTCTTGTAATAGAGAAAATTCCTTCTCTGACGTTGTTCTCCATCCCTTTCTCGATCGCACGCTGCACATCCATCCGGCTTCCTTCCAACTGTCCCCCTTGATGAAAGTTCTCGACAAAAATTGTCTGGCTGAAGTGGCCATTGTTTATCTGTATTGCAATTCTTAATTAGACCGTTGTCTGTTGACAGACGATTTTTGCAACAATGTCGAGTTTGCAACAATACCAGATGCAGTTTGTTTGAAAGTGGTCGCTCTTGTCGGTCTGTTTCACACGGATGATTAATGTCTGCATAAATTCAGTGGTTTTGTCAGGGAGCTAGCGCCCGAACAACCGTTTATTTTTGCACTAACATGTGTATAAAAGCGAATGCGACTCCTCGCTACTCGTACTTTTTGATTGCTGCAGCATGAATACATTACGTTTTCTCTTTGTCATTCGTACGTTTGATAATTGCACGGGTTCTAATTGAGACGAGACAAATAACTATCATTCGGCCTCGCCAGCTAGGCATTTATGTGGTAATTAATAATTGTACTCTTCAAGATGTAGGTACAAGCTACTGTTTGCTGGAGGGCTGGTAGTCACCCACAAAGCAATGTGAGATCTCTAAATGGTGAAAAATAAGATACTGATAATATTTCGAGCATTGGCAACTGCCACATTGGTAACATGCAATTTTCTGTTAGCTCGATGAAAAACCTAACAGGAAATATTCAAACTACTTATCAACAACAGAAGTTTCCATCCCCATTTTTTTCCTATACAATCCGACCGTTTATGGCCAAATGCAAGTTTGTCTCCCTAAAGGCGGTGACACAACAGCGCTGTTAACTGAATATTCATGACCGAATAACTATTTCAACTCCCCATAGTTTTTGCTCGTTTAAAGGGTAACCAAGTAATAATAGTTTACTTTGGCGCTGAAAGTGGACGACTGTCCAACCCTCGTCTTGTTCTAATTCTTACTTATATACATCAGGCGCACTTGCTTATGATTAATTATCTCATATACATTTGTCAACACTATTCGTGATAAATGATTAAACTTTTAATTGTCGACGGGAGGAAAAAATAAGGAGGATTGATATTTGTAGTTATTTGAGAAACTTTTGCGAGATCTCGCCATTTTGCTTTGACAGATTTTTAATATAGTGCGACAGTTGCGATTAAGTAAGGGGTGTAATTTAATAAAAATCACAATATATTTAGTATTTCTTCGTCTAGAGGAAAATTGAACAGACACCCGTTCGTATCAGCACAGAAAATTGCTGACGTTGCAGGGATGATCGAAACAAATTTCCGTTTAAGAGAGATGGTTCACATCAAAAATCGAAATGCAATTCCGGATTGCAATTTGTATAGGTACTGTTCAATCGAATAAGGTTCATTTATAACAACACAGCTTTTAAAATGGAATGTATGGTTTACATTGTACTAGATCAACCAGCTGTTCGTGCCTATATGGTGTTATAATATATATTTTTTTAATCACCAATTATTATTGTATGACCAGTTTCCATAAAAATTGGGCCAAGTTCGTACTTAAATAATCGGCTTTGTTATCTGTTCTGAACATCATTTTAATCCGTGCTCCGCGTCCCATTTTTAATACGAATGACAGATTTTATTGGAATGTGCAATGATTTGTTTTACAGTCGTTGATGGAAACATTTCTGTCGTTTCGTCAAATATATACCCTGATACTCATCCCGTGGAGAACCAAGAAAATTTTCATTTACAAGAAATTTGAATTCTGCACACCAGCCTATATCGCCAATCCTCGATAAATCCTTTCTATGCACATATTATGATTGTAAGTTTACATCAAAAAAGGGTTTTAATATACACATATCTAACAAACATAAAACTCGATCTTTAACTCAAAATACATCACAAATTGAAGAGAAAAACCCTTGATGAAGAGGAAGTAGCGAAAAAGTGTATCGATAACGTAGATGGTATTATTGGTATTTTATTTATTTTATTTATTTATTTTATTTAATGATTTAATGCCCAACAGTTTACACCAATTATAGGACACAATATGAAATAATATAAGAAAAAAGAAGAAAATTTAAGTTTATAAAATATATAGACGCATTTGGATTTTGAATTTGGATATAATTTAGGTAGTACATATCTAATAAAGGGAATCTAAAGCCATATCGATAGTGAGAAAAGGGTCATAATTAATGTCAATATTTCTATTAAGTAAGTTAAGAAGAGCACATTTTGAATTAATAGGTGAATTACGA
>NW_022170819.1:19253241-19331554 GCF_008802855.1 Photinus pyralis
GGCGAATTTTCTAAGGGCGAATTTGTCGAGACAAATTTTTTTGGAGGAGAATTTGTTGGAGGCGAATATTCCGGGGGCGAATTTGTTGGGGGTGAATACTCCGGGGGCGAATTTACTTAAGGGAGAATATTCCGGGCGCAAATTTATTTGGGGGCGAATATTCCGGGGGCGAATTTACTTGGGGGCGAATATTCCGGAGGGGAATTTTCGGGGGAGAATTTACTGGGGCCAGCTTCCGGGGCGAATTTACCGCACACCTCTTAGAGATAGATTAACTTTCCCATTGACCACTGATGACTGTAGCTTAAAGTTAGATTGTAGAATTACCGGAACCTACATTCTGGCTCGGCGCATATCGAGGCGCATATAAGATGTATTCCGTTATGTAAATTGTAACAACATTAAAATTGAGTCTAAGTCTGTTTCTATCCAGTCGATTATTACATATTCCATCCAGTTCTTGCACAAACAGAAACTGCGTTTTGTTACATTTACCATAATATAAAAAAATCCGAACCCAAAAGCATCAAAACTGTAGTTTGCTTCCATACATCCAATCAGTTTAGCAGTTTTCCAAAGCAACCTAGAGTATAAGTACATATAATTAGGGGTAAATCTTCACTAGATCATATACTCCCAAAAATTCGGTTGTCCGTATAGTTTGAATAACCTAATTTAACAAAATGTAGCCAATTGGAATAAAAAATGATATTTGGCGAAACTAAAATTAGGAAATGGTTCCCGACATTTATATCGCGAACATAAAACTATTCAAATGTGCCCCAGTTTTTAAGAGCAGACGTTTCCAATTCATTCGCCGTATAAAATAAGACATTGAAGCGACCCTTAAACAAATTGTCACACATTTGGTTCGACGCCAGTATAACATCGCGTTTTGTATAACGAACTTTCACATATTTCACTTTGAAGGATCGACGGAAAAAAGTCCCATCATTATCTGGAATTAAATCTGGAACAATAACTCTTAGAAAACAATCATAGATAGCCCGACTCAGCTCATTTTAGCAATCTTCTTGCCTAATCTCGATTGTATTTTGCGAGGAAGAAAAATTTAATAGACTTCGTGATTCGGAAGCTTTAGCTTAATCTAATTTAACTTATGGATTTATTTTATTGGCGGCGTATCGAGAAGTTCTACGAACCGCAAAGTTTCGACGTTTGGCCGATAGAGGCACTTGCGTAATTAATATTTAGACGAAGGGAAAATATCTACCGAACGGTGTCTAAATGGGGGTTTCCGGTGTTGCGATTGCATTACTGTACTGTGGCCATTGTTCCGGTACGGAGATAATATATGGGTCCATATAAGTATGGTTAGTGTCCGATTCTCCCCCATGCGCCATTAAACTTTCATGTATCTGGAAATACCTTCGCATCCATATCCCTGATTTCCTCCCCAATCTACTGCGGCCGCTGTTATTTATGCATTAGACAAACTTTTGTTTAAATCTTCCACGTCGAACTTGACGATTAATATCGGGGGAATCTTAAATCATATATCGTTCCAAAAATATGACGCGTAACATATTCTTTTCTTGACGCCTCTGTCATATTTAATAAAGTGGAAAAGTTAGAAATGATTGGTTTCTTTCGCTCGTCTGTTCTGTGAGTAAAATGGATTTCGCTGTTAGCTGATGCGGTTATATTGTTCTTGTGTGTGACCGTTAAACATTCGGCGACTATAAATTTAGTGGAAGCGGAAACAATTCACCCGCCTATTAACAGCTACTTATGCATTTCTCTGTTAACCTCTAAATAATTGTTCCCAAAATGCCATTAAATTCCATTAAACACATTCCGTTCTCTAGTTTATACTGACAGATGCTTTGTTCCGTACTACTCCGCGTAAATGGGGATAATGACAAAGATCATAAACTTACGGGTTACTGGTTTATCATTCCATTTTTATGCCACTCTAATTGGAAAAGCGTGTTTGGGTTGTAAATATCTACGACATTCGCTCAACCAATCAAACCATTTTACATTTAATTCTTTTACTTTGAATTGTCTGATGACATATTTGCCGGCACTTCATTTAAGAACGCTCTGTACATTTTGAAAAACATGTACGCTTTTTAAATTAAAATTTTGTTGTAAGTATATGGTTATGTAATTAAGACTTCTGAAATTAAGTCCATTTTACATTCGAACATTTCGCACCCACAAAATAAGACTCTTTCTTTGAGTATACAGGGTGTTTATTTTATTTTGTCCACTATTGCTATTTTGAGAACTATAACAGCATTTTGCAAGACTAGCACGAAAATTTTTTCTTCAAACAGTGGTTCACAAACTGTGGGTACCAACTTTGTTGTTTTAAATGGAACTATACTTTTTTATTTCCTTATTCGATAGAGAATTTTATTCTGAATTTGGTGACATTTTTATACTCTTAGATAACAATGCGGGTTTAGATTGATTTCATTATCTAACAAGTGTGCCATGGACGAAACAAGTTGAATATGGATTCAGATTTTAGAGTGCTATGACCGAAGCAATAGCACTATTTACTGTGAGTTGCTATTATTGAATTACTATTGCTGTGTGAATATTGAATAATCCCAATTTAATACAAACATGCAGTTGAGAGATTTTCAATACAACGTTTCGTTTCGGAGAGATCAACTTTATTTTCTATATGGCACGTAAAAAAAGTACATATTGTGTTGATGAGCATTTTTTATTACGAATACAACGTTGGCGGCACACAAGAAATACAAAAGTTTCCAAACTGTTGGTTTCAACAAGATGGTGCTCTCGCATACAATGCCCTAATCGTGCGCAAATCTCCTGGAAAATGGAAAATTTGTCCAATAAGTATTCTCGCACAATCTTGGACACGGTGTGTTCTAAAATACATCGTATCCTTTCCAGGATTGGGGCCATTTTTTGATATTGCGTGATTGCGTTTACTAATTAAATATGTTAAAACGGCCAAATGCAATGGAGTTCCTTTGGAAAGATAAGGGATATAGAACTAGAGATACCATTAGGCATAGCTAATGGTCTACAATATGAATACCATTGCGATTCTTAGTGGAAAAGAATAATCTAATTCATTAGAATTTCAAATATTACGTGTACTATAACAGTTTTATTTTCTCGAATACCTGTAAATTCTTATTGGTTGAGTATCACTGCAGTTTTTGATTGAGGACCACTGTCATCGCAGCCATGGTTTGATTTAACGGGCTGCGATTGGTGCATCATTTTTAATTTTTCCTAGATACAAGTATTGGGTTGGCTCCTCAAGCAATCGTAATTTTAATTACCGAGTGGATTAAGTCCTTGTTTCCTTGGAAGCGTTATTCATTCGTTCTAGAAATGTGACAGAAATGGCAATATGAGTATAAAATTTTGTGGGTGATATATAAGGGTAAGTAAACAAACGATATACAATGATAGTCGATAGTAGATACGTACGAATATATAAGTATGCTTTTAAACGGAAACAAAAAAATACAATTCATTAGTACCTAAGGGGATCTATCGACATAATAATGGGATTTTAGTAAATAAAAGCAGTGGACAATAAGTAACCAGTGTCATTAGGAACGGAGTAACAATGCGTACGATAATGCCAGGTAATTACTTTTGTATTCCCTTTTAGTTAATGAGATAATTGCAGGAGGGGTTTTAATCTTTCCGTTAACATTTTGCGGTTTTTTCTGAAAACCTTTAATAAGGGCGTAATAAGGGTGTACTATCGCATTTTCATATTGGTGCTGATCCTTTTTGTAGTCTCATTACCGCACGGGTGTATGAAAAACGAGCGGATCGACCGAACAGCCAAAGTGAATATATACCTAATAATAATAATAAATAAGTGCTACTTTTTCGTCGCTAGACTTTAGAAATAATATGGGACAATAATTATACTAGGTAGCGATACAATGGTCCTTCCCAAAGGTAAAAGTCAGAGAGTAGTTCAACTCAAAAGTGACACTAGCAAACGCCAGATTAGCAGAACACAGAATTTTTTTGTAAAAACAAAATGGTGGCGCTAGAAAAATGCCTCCCTCCCCACATCCACTACTATTAAAATCTGTCACGATAGCTAACACGACGTCTTACTTTTGAAACCGATGCAATTGTGGCGCCAGCGTTAACATAGCACCGGCTTTGTCTGCTACGCCACGCCACTGGAAATCTTTTCGCGGGAAGGGCAGAAATTCAAATTGTACAAGGACGCGGTCGCGGAAGTTTTAGCTACGAGGCAGCAGAACGTAGATAGCTCTTGGTGATATGTGTTTTCCTTTGTAATTATACTGTAATTATTTTATTTATTGGCCCTCTTGATCTAGGCCCTCAACAGGCTTACGCCCAATTACAGAGTGACCCGCATGATGCTTTTAATTAATTAATGCTTTAATTAGCATAGGATGGTGAGTAATTGTTTCGTATTACTTGCTTGTCGATTTATAAGGTGTTTGTTTCTATAAATTTGAATTTGTAAGGCCTTATAAAAAATTGCGCTATGTTCGTTAAATATGTGAACAGTTCAGGGAGTGTCCTTACTTACGGGTAGTTTTTATTTGCGCGTACGTAGTTTTCTCATGTACGCTTCATTGAGAATGTCGCTTCAATTACGTTTATAGCTTAATTAATATTATTCTGTTTGGGCAGGTTTCATTTAAGATTAATACACAGGGTATTGATACAATTTAGGTTATATTTTAGATTTCGTGTAATGTCAACCGTTAACTCGATTTTGATTTTTAATTTCGTTAAAAGTGATTCGATTTGGATGGAAAGTTTATGAG
Source organism: Photinus pyralis (assembly GCF_008802855.1). Classification (NCBI taxonomy): domain Eukaryota; kingdom Metazoa; phylum Arthropoda; class Insecta; order Coleoptera; family Lampyridae; genus Photinus; species Photinus pyralis. Next base: position 19,258,026 of record NW_022170819.1, read on the forward strand.
ACGTTCTTTAAGTAGATTCGGGAAAATGGGAAATTTCCCTGAGCGGTGATGAGCATCGTCGTCGAGGTGCGGGAGCGCGGTAAAAAATTCGCTGCTCCCATACGGTTCGAGGTAGGGAGTCGAGGTGCCGGCTTAGGGGGGTTCCAATAATTGGGTGAACTTTTCATGAAGTTAAAAAAATTCCTCCGGCTCCAGGCTCAGTGGCAACAAGTGATCGGACTCAAACAGTCCGGGGCCTTTTTAACAAGGCCCCTTGGCAAATCGGGGTCTGGTGTGCCTAAGTGCTGCCCGGTCGGGCTCCCCTGCGAATAAAATAAAATCATGTGCCAGTTAGTTGATTTTTTTTTGGATTTGAGTTGAGCAGCCGTTTCTTGGCTGGACCTGGATTATTATTGGATTCAGCGCCTTATAAAGATCATCCTACAAGTATTTCAAGAAAATTGTACCTTTGCCACATGGAATTCAGAAACTTCTATAGGAAGTGGTTTGAAAATGTTTCTATCTGAAGGCCAATCCTAAAAATGACTTCTTAGCAAAAAAAAACTCCTTAGAAATTCCTAAAATTTTCATTGCATTCTTTCTCATACAATCCTTAGAGTTCTTATAAACCTCGAAAGCCATCCTAGATATTCATACCGGAAACTTTCTTGAAAACAATTTACTAGTCTTCTTGGAAATCAGAAAACTACAAAACATTTCGTTATCAATGCAACAATTAAGTTCATACTGGCAATTTAGTGAATATCGAAAATGGCTTAGCAACTATACTCGTATAGGTAGGTGGCACCCTCCACGATTCCCATTTAATTAACAAGGTATCAACAGAAATTTTGTTTAAAGAAGATAATTTACAAATCGTCAACAATCCAAACGTAGCATGTATATCCCATCTCAAAGAGTGCTATGCCGAAATCCCTCAAACAGTTTATGTAGATACGAATAAAATTCTGGAAAACTCAATTCGAAGCATAAAATTCGCACTTGCGTGTAATGGAAAAAAGAAAACACCATCAATCACGATTTTTTTTTCCGAAAAAGAAAGCGCCACTCAATTTCTCAATCTGCCGCGTTTATTCACGTATAGATTTATCTTTCGACGGTGCCAAATCCGAACGATATATCGGATTATTAATTAACAGTGACATTATTTGCAAACCATCAACGAATTTGTTTCCCCCGATTCCACCCCATCCACGTAACGCACCCCCGCTTGGGGACACAAGTCAATCTTGTCGACCTGCTATAAATTTTTGGTTGCAGTCCGAGTGTGTTCGTCGGATATTTCCATTTTGCCGAAGTGTTCCTGCAATTATTCAGGGAAGATCGATGCGAGACTAACGTAATAAAAGCTGCGCAAATCGGATATACGGTTGCTTAATAAGTAAATATCCATTTAAGTCCTTGAAACTTGTCCAAATCCGTCAATAAATAATAAACGAGATGCATATTCAGTTGGTCTTTTACCCACAGACGTTGGAAGAGTGATACCTTACTAATCTCTTTGCTCTTAGCGAAATTACGGGTACTAATCCTAATATTTTATTAACAGGGGTATATTCTATCTGATGTTTAAAGTTGTGACAATATATCTAGTATGGCCTAAAGCGGTACGTACTAAGGAAAGTTATAAGGATCAGGTGTGGGGAGACCTGGGGGCCGATACGTTATTGGATTAACGTGTCAGCGGTGATGAAGTAGGCGTTGCGGCTCTTTCCGGAGTCCTTCGGGCCCTTCTTTAACCAAAAGCAAGGGCTCGCGACCCTCATTTTGCTACCTACAAATGTACACTATTTGGCATACAATCTTGTCAGCACTAAAAGTATTTCACTTCGATACAATGACGGATGAAAAACCATGGAAGAGCGCCCTTATCTCGTTCGAGAAGTTTGCTCTTTGTCTTAACGTTAGAATAACGTTTCCTGCCGTCTAAGCAACCTTTTCATCTATAAAATCTTCCAACTTTTATAGCTGACAATTTAATGTCTTATGGAATGGGCGAGCAAACCTTCTACTTCTCTAAAGTGAGAGATTAAAATTTTATGATCTCTAAATAAAATCTTCGTTTGTCTTTTCCGATTATTTTACGTTTATTTAAACAATACTCGTCTGTTGGCAGAATGGTGTAAACAATCTACATGTGCAAACAAGAGAAGGGGACTATATAATCTATTTCGGGTAATTTACTTTAGTAATAACTGAAATTAATTTCCCTAATTATAACTTACGCAGGCAATATACATTCAATCTGGCTTCCGGCAAGACGAATTACAATGAGAAAAAGCGCTTTGCTTCTATTAAATACCAGGTGGGAAACTGGCAGCTCTTTAAGTGCGTACTTACTACCTACATTTATTATTGTGTAGATAAAGGCAAATCACCATGGGCACAACCAGTACCTAAGAATTGATTAGCATATCCCTATGTGTTATTACTGACACGTCTCACAGTATGCAATTTCTCAAAACAATATATAGCAATCTATTGTTAAATTCCGCAATATTTTTAAATGGCTTAAGCTTCTTTCAACAGTTTTCAAAGAACAATAAAATACATCAGCGTGAATTAATGAATAAGGGTAGATCTACTATTACCAACCTGCATATTATTTTGTAGAAAGCGCTGGATGGTAATGTGCAAATGGGTTTCATCTACTTGAACTTCTTTGGGGCATTTGAGAAAGTGAACCATCGCACATAATATAGTCGCGGCTAAAATCTGAGAAAAGCTTTCCGTTTCAATGCTAGACGCATTTCATGTAACAATTGAGTTCAAACCGTTACCCCTCTATTTCGACCCCGCTGAATCCGAAAATTTCATTTGCTAACTCGAAATTCCAACAGGAAGTGAGTTATTCGAAATCGCATCCAAAATAGCACCCAATTTAAGAGTTTTTTCTGCTTTTAGTAGCATATATGCGATCCAGGTGTCTATTGCTATGTTTTCGGGGGCGTACAACACAATTAAACACTTAAAAATAAATTTGGTGCATTAAAACACAATTAAAATGGCATATTTTAACGAAAATTCAACAAAAGTCAAGTGTAAAGGTTCCGAACGCTTTCTCTTTCTCTTCTATTTTTGTGGTACTGCAGACATACAAATATATCATATTACAACACAAATGCATGATTCAAGGTAGCACTTGCCTTATTTGTAAAAATTCAGTAAACAATGTTGACGAAGTGTTCATCATACCTAATTTTGTACTTAAAATGCGAAAACCTTTTATTTTTACGGAAAACCCCTATCCTCTGTGTTGTATTTATGTCAGAGTAGGCATCTGTCATGAGAGATTTTCAAATGTAATATTTATTATAAAATGTGTTCTAAGTATTTCTTGTAATTATTCGTAACAAGATACAACATGGCGCAGTCGAGGCAGTTAGTTTATTAAACTGAGCAAAGTTTTCAAGAAGTATAGGTTCCAAAACGTCGAATAAGTGTATTGTTGAACAGCTGAACCTAATTATAAGAAGAAAAGCCGAAATGGAATTCAAACCTCCAGTTAATTTGTCACTACAGAGAAATTTAAGTGAAAACTGGCGTAAATTTAGACAAACTTTTGAAATTTACCTGAAAGCTTCCGATAAGTCAACAATGAAACAAAAATAGCCACTCTATTAAATATAATTGGTGAAGATGCTGTAGAAGTATACAACACCTTTACATTGTCCGAAACTGACATGGTGTCATTTCCAGCAGTACTAAAAGCTTTCGATGACCATTGTAGTCCCAAGAAAAATATCGTGTTTGAGCGTTTTAAATTTTATAGTAGAGTGCAGCAAGAAGGAGAAGGGTTTGATCAGTTCTTAACTGATATCAAGAAATTATCGAAGTCCTGCGAATTTGGATTATTAAGTGATGAGATGGTCCGGGACAGAATTGTTTTAGGGATTTACGACAAGGTCATTCAGGAAAGATTGTTACGAGTGGAGGATCTTGATTTGGCAAAGGCTGTGAATTTATGTCGAGCTGCAGAAATTTCAAAATCTCAGGCTAGAAATTTGCAAGGGGCTTCAGTCGAAGTTGAGGTCATTAAGAAAAAGTCAGCAAACCGAAATTATAAGTCTGTTTCCAAAACCAGTGGTGAAAGGTTTGAATGTAGAAGATGTCAGACTGTTCATGGCGTTCGTGAATGTCCTGCCTTTGGGAGAAGCTGCAATAAATGTGGACAGTTAAATCATTTTGCAGTTTCCTGTCAAGTAAAAAATGTGAAGGTGCTACAAGAACAGAATGAGCAACCTGACGAATTGGTGTTCACCATTAACAGCATTGGGGTAAGAAATCAGAACAAAAAGGTTTTGTCAATTAAGTCATGGTTTCAAAATGTGAACGTTGGTGATCATGTGCCTATTAAATTTAAACTAGACACTGGTGCAGATGTGAATGTCCTGTCGCGTAAAATGTTAAGTGAAGTAGGTGTTCCAGAGTCTCAGTTACAAAATACATAATTTTGGAGGCATTTGGTGGTACTGTCTTAAAACCTCTAGGCATTGTTCCACTAAAAGTTCAGTGTAACCGTTGAATTTACTGATAACTTCATAATTGTAGACAAAATTGTTTCTCCGTTATTAGGACTTGAGTCTTGTATTAAGTTAAATCTTATTGCACGCAAAGTAGATGCCTTGGGTAAGTTTATGACTAAGGATGAATTTATTAAGAATAATCTAGAATTATTTCAAGGTCTGGGTAAGTTTAGGAATAAATGTGAAATCCAAACAATGAAGCCATACCGGTCATTAACCCTCCTAGAAGGGTACCATTTGCTATTCGCGACAAATTAAAGGAAACCTTGATATCCTAGAAAATAGAAAAATTATTTCAAAAGTTGATAAACCGTCTGGTTGGGTTAATAATATCGTGATTGTTGAAAAGAAGGATGGCTCCTTAAGACTTTGTTTGGATCCTCGTGATTTAAATTTAGAAATTAAAAGACCTGCATATGTCCTTATTCCAACTCTTCAAGATATAATTGGAAACCTTAAAGGAAAAAAGTTTTTACAGTGCTCGATTTAAAGGAAGGTTTTTGGCATGTAGAACTTACTGAAAAGTCTAGTGATCTTTGTACATTTGCTACGCATTTTGGTTGTTACAAATTTAATCGTTTGCCTTTTGGGCTTAATATGGCGCCAGAATATTTTCAAGCCATTAATGAAAGAATCTTTGGAAACTTGAAGGGTGTTCAAGTGTACATTGATGATCTCTTGATAGCTGCCGATTCCTCCGAGGAACACGATCGAATTTTAAATTCCGTGATCATAAGAGCTACTGCAAAAGGAGTTAAATTTAATTATAAGTTTCAAGCAGAATTATCTGTCGAAGATGGCTTGTTATTTTTAACCCACCGATTAATAGTCCCGGATAAACTTAGATTCTATATTTTACGGCTTCTTCATGAACCTCATTTTGGTACTGTTAAGACCAAACAACGTGCTAGACAAATTGTATTTTGGCCAGGCATGTCAAGCAACATACAGAAAATGATATCTGATTGTTATGTTTGTGAACGTTACCAAAATGCTAAACAAAGGGATTTATTGATTCCACATGAGATACCAAATATACCATTTTATAAAATAACTTGTGATATAATGGATTATGCAGGTAATAGCTATCTTATTGTACAAGATTATTTCTCGAAATGGCTCGAGATCATTCTATTAAAAAACAAAACCTCATCAGAAATTATTAAACACCTCAAAATATTGTTCGCGACGTTTGGTATTCCCAACACAGTAATTTGTGACAATATGCCTTTTTCTTCCTTTGAATGCAAGAACTTTTCCAAAGAGTGGAATTTCCAGTTTTGCACAAGTTCTCCTAAATATCCACGCAGTAATGGTCAAGCAGAACGTGCAGTTCAAACTGCTAATGTTCAAGAAATGTTCTCACGACAATATTGATATCCACCTCGCATTATTGGAGTTTAGAAATACTCCCGTTTCGGGTATTGGTATATCGCCAAGTCAAATGCTCATGAATAGACTAACCAGAACCAAGCTTCCTATTCACACACAGCACAATTACTAAAACCCGCAATTCCTAAAGATGCACATAAAAAACTTTTAGCCAAACAGGAATATTTTAAACGAAATCACGTTAAAAGTGCCAAAAATTTTAACCAAAATTTGAAAGCAGGTGATAATGTTCTTATAAAAGATCAGTTTTGGGAAAAAGGACAAGTAGTTGGTAATCATTCCACTCCTAGATCTTTTAATGTAATTAATAATAAGAACAATGTTGTTAGAAGAAACTTTAGCCAACTAAAACCAACTAATACAAAATTTGACATTAACAACTCATCAAACTGCTCAAATGATAACTTAGAAACTATTAACAATCAAACCACCATTGAAATTGATTCTACAAATGACCTAATTCCTGATTCTAATATTAAACAAACTGTTACACACAGTGGTCGGATTGTTAAATTACCGAATAAGTTTAAAGATTATTTTATGTAATCTCATAATAACGTTTTGTTTTAAGTTTGTTGTGATTTGTTTGTTTTAGAAAAAAAAGGAAGATGTTGTATTTTATGTCAGAGTAGGCATCTGTCATGAGAGATTTTGAAATGTAATATTTATTATAAAATGTGTTCTAAGTATTTCTTGTAATTATTCGTAACAAGATACAACACTCTGTTGACCAATTGATTCCACTCCGCAAAATAAGGGTAGTTTAAATGAACAGATGTTTGTATGAAGGGGGTAAATAGAAAATTTGTACAGCTATTGTAGTATTTTTAATTATTACTTGTCTTTGATTTAAAAGAACCGTCAAGAAACAAATACTATCCTAGTTATCATGGATTTGATGTATAATAGAACTATACAGATCCTACAATCCAGTAGCTGGAGGGTATTCATTAAAAATAAAATAGGTTTTCGCCCTAAGGCAAGTAACTTTAGCGCATTTTCCATCCATTCGAATGCAAAATCAACGAATTAAATATCTTCAAACTGTAGGGGTATAGATAATGCCTAGGACGGAAAGACGAATAAAATGGCCATAATAGCACCATCCTCCGACATGGGTTGAAAAATGCACCAGAAAAAAGTTAAGCCTTCGCAATTTCGAATCTGTGAAATTTGACATGCAGTCCTGAACACTTTGTATAAATTGTTTGAACTCTTAATAAGTAAGGTCAACTCCTTATTTAAGCAAATCCAAAAAATAATGACTGCTTTATGTTTGCTTTATAAAAGGTAATTTATTTACTGAAGGAGTATCAATTCCAAAAATTTCTAAAAATGTACCAAATGTAGTCCATATTTCGCGTAGATTTAAAAAATGAAGTTAGAGTATACCATTTAAACTCGATTTAAAATACTTTCGGTAAAAGCGAATGTCCTATGAAATTGAAAATATGTTTGCAGTTGGACCTCCTGTCCGTCCCCTCTGTATACCTGGAAGTAGGGAATGCAATCCCGCAGCAAAATCTCAATCACGGTATTTGCAGGATTGTTAGATGTTAATCCCGCGGGATCCCGGTATTTGCGGGATTCCGCAAAACTTTAAATAAATTTGCAAATAAGCAATTCTGTGCGGTTAACTTCTGTACTAAAATAAATCGCTAATTATCACAATATTTAACAAAAAATTACCTTCAGCCTAACTTAGAACTAAAAAAAAAGGTGAACTTCTAAAGTGCCTCAAAAATCATAGTACATTTTTAACGAAAAAATTTTAACAATTATTTAAAAATTAACATTTCAGTTATGCGTTTCATTAACAAAGTACACAGAGTCGTCCCCTTGATCGCCAAATTCCTCAGTCCCGCAAATCCCGCGGGATCCCGCTCCATTTATGTGCGGGATTAATCCCGCAACGGTATTTCGGGATCCCGCGATCCCGGTATTGCATTCCCTAGTTACAGCCCTTTGAATTTTCTTTCGAAATTGGTTTCTTATCCATAACTTTTGATTGAGAAGTCTGATCGAAAAAGTACGAATTGTTTTGGATTCTACGCACCAAAATGAATAAGAAAAAGTGTTTTCCCGAGAAATATTGGTGCAGTCGATTTTTGGTAAAAAAGGAAGGTTGTACACTGCCTTTTTTTGAGCCCCGAAAAAAAATTGTCTCAGATCGACCCGGGAAAAAAATTTTCTTATAGAATGTGGCCTGTAGAATCCATAATTTCAAACAGTTCCAAGATTGGGCTACTAGTTCCAAAGTTACAGCCCTTTGAATTTTCTTTCGAAATTGGTTTCTAGTCTATAACTTTTGATTGAGAAGTCTGATCGAAAAAGTACGAATTGTTTTGGATTCTACGCACCAAAATTAATAAAAAAAAGTGTTTTCCCGAGAAATTTTGGTGCAGTTGATTTTTGGTAAAAAAGGAAGGTTATACACTGCCTTTTTTTGAGGCCCGAAAAAAAATTGTCTCAGATCGACCATAATTTAAGTAATTTAAGTGGGGACTTACATCCCAAGTAACAATAATGCTTTATAACTAGGGAATAGGTGAACTGTGAACACCAAAATTCAGTAACGAGCATTCCTTTGTGAATAGCGAAAAAATTATTTGAAAATTACAGTTTGGAAGGGTCAGACGATTTATTTAAGTAGATTTTTACCCGGATAATTCATCACCATTAACCTCAAATAGTGAGGTTGAATATTCACGTAAGTAGGGTTTTCACAGGACATGTCCTGTTTTTTTTGGGTTTCCTGAGGTATCCTGGGTAGTTCTTAAGTAGCATCCTGGGGGTTTTAAAACGCCATGTTAAGATCCTGTGTTTTAAAATGATTTACTCATTACATTAACACTAACTAAGAAATCCACACAGAAGAACAATTTTTTTCGCCCAAATTTTGGTTTTATACCGACATTTTAAATTAAATTCTAATTTTTTTCGATACACTACTTCCCAATCTTGGCGTATCCAAACGAAATGTCCTGGTACTTTTACCTTCAAATCCTGGATTTCAAAATTTGGTAATGGCAACTCTAACGGGGTTATAGTACTAGCGGTATACCAAAAGATACTGCATTTTCTTATACCAAGGTGCCACTTGGTACAGCTGTTCCTTAGAGCCATTTAGACGATTTGGCCCGAAGAACACTTGACATTTTCCGTGTGGGTAGATTTTAGAGGGGGTGGGGGTGATTTATTGTAACAATTTTTTAAAAACTAAATATGGCATAGAGACGAGATCTGGGTGTCGATTGCGTATGATTTTAACCCGAGGAATCCAATGGTAGCGCCAGAAATGTAATCCGGATACAGGAAGTCCGTGAAAAGCCGCCATTTTTAGAAAATGACAGACTTTTGATCGAATTATATTTCTAAGGCACACCGGGTCGTGTAAGGTGTCTAGAGTTATGTTTTTGGGGTCAGGGAATTCATTTATGATAACAAAAATAACCTACTGGCATCGGAACTGCATGAGAGGCTTCCCTACTGCATTTTTTGAAGACGTCGCACGCGGTGAAACCCAAGATATTCCAATGTTTTAATACCTATATAAATTTGTAATATTTTATTTAATAAAAATACACATTAACAAAACATAAAATATATTAAAACATGGGGTAAAAAATTTTTAAGCCTATGAAGGATCACCAAGTACATCGCTGACCTCCTTTGAGATTGCGTTATCACCACTGAAAAGGAATTGTACAAAGTGGCACCTTAGTATAAAAAAATGCAGTATCTTTCAAGAATTTCCGTTATACCGCTAGTACTATTACGGATAGATCAAACATTCCCATAATGAGTGTGTTTGTTACACGCAATAAGTACAAGTGTGCAAAAAGATCTAAAAAGGAAAGTTTCTCCCAAAAGTTTCACTTCTTCTGTGGAAGGGCCGCTCTCAAGAAAGTTTACTGTTTGTGAGTGCACAGGACTCTGTAACACTAAGCAGTGTGGGTGCAATAAAGAGCCCTGGGTTCCTTGCACAAAGTTGGTCAAATGTAAAGCGAAGTGCATGAATGGGACAGGTGAGGATGATGAGTAAAAAAAGTATTAATGTCAATTTAATCTACTAAATGAATATCCTAAATACCCGTTCAAAATGTTTTTGAGCATTTAAACGTGGTCTGAATCCCCTCAAACATAGAACAGCATTTAATACACATTTCCACCTAATTTTTAGCGCATTTTTGAAAAAAAATACGCTATTATATTCATTATGGCTGGCAGGCCGGCTGTCCGCGTGAGATCTCCACAACTACAATAGCTAGAGAATTCAAATTTTCACTAAAAGCTTTCTGCTATAGTGTAGATGTGCAGGCACTAGTCTATTTTGAGTTAGATTACTTGTGAGATCGATAATTGAAGAAAATAATTTCGATTTGGGTTTCGGAGGTGCTATAATTTTACCGTTAGATAGCGCTACCAGTATAAAAACTTATTATTTACCTTGTGATTTGTTTTACAAAATGAAGACGTACCCTCAATTGAAATTAAATAAATTTAATTATTTAACGCAGCCAAAATTACTCGTGAGATCGATAATTTTAAACTTCGCTAATAAAATACTGACCTGCATTACCAAAAATGCGCTTTAATCATGCATATATGCTGATTTACAACTTGTTTTTATTTTTGGAGAATTTTCGTTAAAATATGGCCTTTTAATGGTGTTTTAATGCATTTTATATACAGCAAAAAGAAAATATTAGCGTCGGGGGACATTAAATGAAGAAATACCGCACAGTCCTCTTTAAAGAATGGGTAATATAGTCCTGACATATTGTATAATATTAACCGACTTGCGTACAACTGTATTGTTATTAGCGGTAGTAAATTATTATTATTATATTATTATTATTACTATTGTAGCGAATATTCCAGACATCCCGATAGACATCGTAGCGCCATGGAAGATTAGTAATCGACGCGACTATAAGGAATGCGGAGGCATTCCTTCGTTGAAGTATAATACAATGTTCTAGACCTCTCCAGATATATAAGCAAATTGTAGCGTATATCAGTTCAGTTCCAATTTCAACGCCGAAGTAATAAATAGTTTGCGCGGTTATAAATTGCGTATTTGTGCGTGATTAATAATATTTTACTGTTATAAATTAATTCAATTCAAAACTATTATAAATTTATTGTTAATTGTAAACAAATAATGGCCGTTTGCACCGACAAATTTAAGCGGAGCTTAGCTTAAGCGTAGCTTAAAATCCATGGCAACGATTATTGAGACAATGGTTGTCATGCATTTTAAGCTACGCTTAAGCTAAGCTCCGCTTAAATTTGTCGGTGCAAACGGCCATAAATCACGTAATTAAGTTTACGTTACAATATGATCTTGGTTGTAAGTACCTACCGTGTACTCTGCCTATATTTTCATTTCATTTACTCTGCCATCAATAATGAAAAAATTCCACACAACACTTTATCAATGAATTGAATTTAAAAAACCATGGACTCTTTCGTAGTAAAAAATTCATTATAATTTGTCGAAAAGGTTATCTTTGGTCTCAATTAAAGAAATCTAATGAGCCTTTTCAATGTGGAAGAATAGTTTATATTACGTTTGGGGTACGAACCTTAACTGGAAATCCCATTGAGCCTTACCTGAAACAAAAAGAAAAGCTTAATTGGTAATTTGGCATAACAAATTAAATATCGCGATATAGTTTTGAACCCAACGACCATCTTTTTAACAGTTTACTTTGGGCAAACACGCTACAGATACAAGTAATGGCCTTAAATGTGTTACTTGCTGATGGATCGAGATCATTTTTTGCTTATGGCATGAGGTGGTCTAGCTCTAGATGACTGATATTGACGTAATAAGCTGTACTGAAATCGAAAAAGACATGCAGAATTCAATCATTTCATATCCAGACGACTACACTTTGCTGAAGGTAACAATAATTTATACCTGTCACAAATGCAGTCCAAATTCGAAATTGGTAAAACAACGCGTTGAGTTTTATAAATGAACGGGAAATAATAGCAGTTGCTGTAGTCCCCAGAGACACTAAGCGGCGCATTATTTATACGTAAAGCCCATTAGCAATAACAACAATTCATAAATCGAAATGTCGAGTAATAAATTGACATCGTAACTTATGAAAAACATCATTAATCAAAATCACGCCCTTCCTTGTTCTGGCGCTATTGATTATACGTACCGAGGGAACATTTTGGATATCGTCCAAAGATCTTATAAAAGGGCAACGTTGTATAGTTTTTGATTTTCCTCGAATAAAACCCAAGAATAGTTCACGTTTAATCAGCAATGCAGTCGGCCTGCTTCACGTTTAAAATATGTACAAAAGTTAAGAGGGTAAAAAGTTTTTAAATGGAGGAAAACTTTCGCCTCCCAAGTGTAAAACCGTTCGACGTTTTTCGTTGTAAACTAAAAGTGCATCTGTTGCTGCTTTTTCTTATTTCAAGTTTGCAACACCGTTTTTCCTAAACATTATGGCTCGAGATCGATACGCTGAATTTTTCAAGAGCGTTTTTGCGCACGAAAAGTTTTCCGATCTACGTGTAATTCTGCTTTGTTTTCTTCACTTTTTATGTATTCAAGCAATTAGCCCCTACTGCGGGAAAAAAAAGACGGGCACTTGAAAAGAGACAAAACTGTCTAGAAATCCGGAGAACAAGACGAATAAAAATTCCTTAATTCGCATCTCACTGACAAGGGGAAAATACTGCAAGATAATATGAGATTGCGTCTTGTAATAGAGAAAATTCCTTCTCTGACGTTGTTCTCCATCCCTTTCTCGATCGCACGCTGCACATCCATCCGGCTTCCTTCCAACTGTCCCCCTTGATGAAAGTTCTCGACAAAAATTGTCTGGCTGAAGTGGCCATTGTTTATCTGTATTGCAATTCTTAATTAGACCGTTGCCTGTTGACAGACGATTTTTGCAACAATGTCGAGTTTGCAACAATAACAGATGCAGTTTGTTTGAAAGTGGTCGCTCTTGTCGGTCTGTTTCACACGGATGATTAATGTCTGCATAAATTCAGTGGTTTTGTCAGGGAGCTAGCGCCCGAACAACCGTTTATTTTTGCACTAACATGTGTATAAAAGCGAATGCGACTCCGCGCTACTCGTACTTTTTGATTGCTGCCGCATGAATACATTAAGTTTTCCCTTTGTCATTCGTACGTTTGATAATTGCACGGGTTCTAATTGAGACGAGACAAATAACTATCATTCGGCCTCGCCAGCTAGGCATTTATGTGGTAATTAATAATTGTACTCTTCAAGATGTAGGTACAAGCTACTGTTTGCTGGAGGGCTGGTAGTCACCCACAAAGCAATGTGAGATCTTTAAATGGTGAAAAATAAGATACTGATAATATTTCGAGCATTGGCAACTGCCACATTGGTAACATGCAATTTTCTGTTAGCTCGATGAAAAACCTAACAGGAAATATTCAAACTACTTATCAACAACAGAAGTTTCCATCCCCATTTTTTTCCTATACAATCCGACCGTTTATGGCCAAATGCAAGTTTGTCTCCCTAAAGGCGGTGACACAACAGCGCTGTTAACTGAATATTCATGACCGAATAACTATTTCAACTCCCCATAGTTTTTGCTCGTTTAAAGGGTAACCAAGTAATAATAGTTTACTTTGGCGCTGAAAGTGGACGACTGTCCAACCCTCGTCTTGTTCTAATTCTTACTTATATACATCAGGCGCACTTGCTTATGATTAATTATCTCATATACATTTGTCAACACTATTCGTGATAAATGATTAAACTTTTAATTGTCGACGGGAGGAAAAAATAAGGAGGATTGATATTTGTAGTTATTTGAGAAACTTTTGCGAGATCTCGCCATTTTGCTTTGACAGATTTTTAATATAGTGCGACAGTTGCGATTAAGTAAGGGGTGTAATTTAATAAAAAATCACAATATATTTAGTATTTCTTCGTCTAGAGGAAAATTGAACAGACACCCGTTCGTATCAGCACAGAAAATTGCTGACGTTGCAGGGATGATCGAAACAAATTTCCGTTTAAGAGAGATGGTTCACATCAAAAATCGAAATGCAATTCCGGATTGCAATTTGTATACTGTTCAATCGAATAAGGTTCATTTATAACAAAACAGCTTTTAAAATGGAATGTATGGTTTACATTGTACTAGATCAACCAGCTGTTCGTGCCTATATGGTGTTATAATATATATTTTTTTAATCACCAATTATTATTGTATGACCAGTTTCCATAAAAATTGGGCCAAGTTCGTACTTAAATAATCGGCTTTGTTATCTGTTCTGAACATCATTTTAATCCGTGCTCCGCGTCCCATTTTTAATACGAATGACAGATTTTATTGGAATGTGCAATGATTTGTTTTACAGTCGTTGATGGAAACATTTCTGTCGTTTCGTCAAATATATACCCTGATACTCATCCCGTGGAGAACCAAGAAAATTTTCATTTACAAGAAATTTGAATTCTGCACACCAGCCTATATCGCCAATCCTCGATAAATCCTTTCTATGCACATATTATGATTGTAAGTTTACATCAAAAAAGGGTTTTAATATACACATATCTAACAAACATAAAACTCGATCTTTAACTCAAAATACATCACAAATTGAAGAGAAAAACCCTTGATGAAGAGGAAGTAGCGAAAAAGTGTATCGATAACGTAGATGGTATTATTGGTATTTTATTTATTTTATTTATTTATTTTATTTAATTATTTAATGCCCAACAGTTTACACCAATTATAGGACACAATATGAAATAATATAAGAAAAAAGAAGAAAATTTAAGTTTATAAAATATATAGACGCATTTGGATTTTGAATTTGGATATAATTTAGGTAGTACATATCTAATAAAGGGAATCTAAAGCCATATCGATAGTGAGAAAAGGGTCATAATTAATGTCAATATTTCTATTAAGTAAGTTAAGAAGAGCACATTTTGAATTAATAGGTGAATTACGAGAAATATTTAACCTAGTTTTTTTACAATAAAAAGTGAGTGTTGTCGAGTACTCACATGAGGTACATAAAAGTTCAAACGTTCTCCAACCAATATTTATTAAAAGCGATCCAAGGAACACTAATTCCACAACTGCTATTAAGTCATCACAGGACACACATAATTCACAATGTCCTTATTGTGACCAGGTTTGTAAAAATCAAGGAGGTATAAATATACACATTCGTATTTACTACCACAAAAGTTATTAATAAGATTCAAAAAAAGGAAAATATTGTTGTGTCTTTACCGCTTGGGAAGATTGAATCTTTTGATAATGATGAATCCAATAAAACATGTAAGTTTTGTGGTAAAAATTTCATAAATATTAGTGGACTTACAATCCATACATCTAAAGCTCACCCTACTACACACAGGAAAAAAATTATGAATAAATACTCTGTAAATATCGATACTGTCGATTGTCGAATCCTAATGAAGATGAACAAAGATTAAAATCGAAATAGAAAATAGAAATAGAAATAATTTATTACTGTAAACAAGAAAATTTCACAACCAAATTTACAGTCAATAGATACTAATTTTATTGATTACAGCTAGGCACCTCATTAGCATTAGCTGTGTTGAGGTTGCCTTCATAATTGAAAATGAGAAAATGACTAAGGTGGCTGCTCCCCAGCAGCAACCAACATACTATATACAAAATTTAAATAAAAATTAATACTGGAATAATTAATAATTAATTCATTAGTTAAATCGCGGAATGTAAGACTGCTTCATCGCACTATACCTACATTATACTAGTGCTAATTTTACAAGCATTATTAGATTTGCTCAAACTTAAAAAAAAATATTTATATAATATAAGGAAACTATAATAAACATAATACTAGAAAAAACATTCAACAGTTTCGTGGCTAAAAGTAAACTGCCACGTTTTTAATCCTTTTAAAAAAATGGTCACTATATTTAAACTAGTGATAGAAATGGAAGTTTATTGTAGAATTTTACATAATTGTATACATAAAACCGCTTAAAAGCCTCACACGAGGGTCTTGGTTAAGGCTACTCTATTCAAAGATTTTAGCCTAGACGAGTAGACTAGAGAATTACCTACTTTTTGACCACCCCTCAGATAAAATATACATAACACTCTAAATATGTAGAGATGTCTGATTGGGAGAATTCCAAGAGACTGAAAATGGGGAAAAGAATGCTCAAATCTTCGAATTCCTGATATTTGCCTAACCGCTTTTTTTTTAGCGACAATAATTGGACGTACGATACTTACATACACTCCTCCCCAACAGATTATCCCGTATTGAAGCTTACTGTTGGCAAGGGCAGAGTAAACGGTTCTCAGAATATTCGGAGGACAGACATACTTTAACAAGTAGAGTTTACTCAAGACCATATACATATACTTTTTGATTGTCTGAATTTGTGGTTTCCACGTAAGATTTTCATCTAGATCCAGCCCTAAATACTTAATACTACGAACCTGTTCGATTTTGAGACAATTATCACAACTCAACATTAACGGACCTTTTAGGCACTTTTTACATTTGAAAAATACACTGTCTAATCCCCTAGCTCTATTTCTCAAGGAAAAATGAACCAGTTTGGTTTTTGTGCTCAAGGCCATTTTATTCACGGTAAACCAGAGTTTTAAGTTGTTAAGGTAGTCTTGAATTAAATTATTAAGTAGTTTTTCATCACTCATTTTATAACATAAGGCAGTGTCATCGGCAAAGCAAGTAAGATCACCATTGAAGTTACCCGAACATAATTTATTGATAAAAATAGTAAACAGAATTGGCCCTAAAACAGAACCTTGGGATACACCACACGTTATTGGCAACAAAGAACTATAGGATTGCTTGATCCGAACACACTGACTTCTACCCGACAAATAACTACCAAACCAACTTAATGCAATGCCCCTGAATCCCGCTTCCTGCAAACGAGACGGAAGTAACAGAGTCAAAGGCTTTCGTTATATCTATAAAAAGTCCGGCTACCGTCAAATTAGACTTAATGCCATTAAAAATTTCAGAGCAAAAGGACAATAGTGCGTCCTCCGTAGATCTGTTTTCGACAAAACCATACTGCTTTTTACTTAAGAAATTATTTATGTTTAAAAACTTCACTACTTTAATTTTTACAATTTTTTCTATTATTTTAGAGAAAACCGAAAGCAAGGATATTGGTCTGTAGTCGTTAAGGTTGGTCACATTCCCTTTCTTAAACAGAGGAACTACTACAGCTTTTTTTTAAACAGTTAGGGAACTCACCAGTTTCAAAACTCAAATTAATTATGTAGGCTAAGACAGGTCAGGACTAATAGAAACACTAATTTTTTTAATGACATGAGCAGAGATGCCATCGTAACCTGGCGACTTATTGGAGTTTAGCTTCCCTATGATACTATGCACTTCTTCATTACAAGTAGGCATAAAGAAGAAGGAATTCGTGGTATATGTGTTTGGAAAAATGTCTCTGTAATCGTTACCGCTACAACCATCAGCCGAGTCTGAAGTGCCCATTAGCTTCTCAACAACTGAAGTAAAATATGAATTAAACTCATTGGCTATACCGAGAGAATCCCTTATTGTAACATCAGGCTGAGCGACACTCCTTATACTGTCAATGTTTTTTATTTTACTATTCCCACCCAAGATGTTGTTTATAGTAGCCCACTGTTTTTTAGGATTATTCTTGTTTCTATTGAACAAATTTTTTTAATATGTATTCTTTTGTTCTATAATGGCGCTCTTGAGTCGCAAGGAAAAGGAATCAAAATAACGTTAGTATCGTTAGTAACGTTAATATTTAGAAACCTTTAATAATGACATTGAGAAATTGATGGTTGAATTTCGTCAAGAACTTAATAACCACGATTTCAACACAAAGGTGAAGAAGTTTTCAAATTTTTTATCTGACGCATTACCTGGACCTAAACATCCTGCTAGACGCTTCTATGAGTTACGTAAAAGTAAAAAAATCGTTACTCAAAATTCAAAGTTTAAAATTTGTAGTAACCCTGAACGAAAAACCAAATCTGACCCTAGAAAACGAACAGAAAGGTTTGAATATGACTTATTGCAATTCGAGTTTTATCATCGAAGGCAAAAAGCAGTGCGTAGAGTTCTCGATGGGGGAAAAAAGGATGTAATTTAGGACTAGAAGAAATTTTTAAGGAATTTTCGCAATGTTTTCCAAAACCAAATGATTATACAAGACATTCTTATATCCATAACTCAAATCCTAGTTTAAATAATTGCATTAATGAGGGATTACCAGTCCAAAATTAATCATGATGAAGTTCTTGCTGTAATGAAAACAATTCGCGTGGATACAGCTCCCGGTCCAGATAAGATTTTGATGAGGGTTTTAAAATATGGAAGAACATCTGAAGTACTGGCTGAAATTGCATCTTTTATATCTAATACCGGTTTAGTTCCCGAGTGTTTTCATGAAGCAAGAACAGCTCTTGTATCTAAAGGTGGTGATCCTTCGAAAATCACAAACCGGCGACCAATAAGTGTATGTTCTTTATTACGGAGAATCTTAGAATGAATTCTTGACAAAAGATTGAAGAGCTACGTTTTTTTCAATACTAATCAAAGAGGTTTCGTCCGATCAGCCGGAACACACATTAATACTTGGATTATTAATTGTGTTTTACAAACTGACAAAAAACAAAAAAGAGATTGTTGCTTATTATATCTTTATATAGAGAAAGCCTATGATAGTGTTGGCCATAATCATTTACGAGCTACTCTCGATTCAATAAAATTACGACAAGTTATCCTGAATTTACAAGAACATAATACCACACAGATTGAAACAATTAAAGGAAAAATTTCAATGCTTTTCTAAATAAGAAAGTTGGAACTGCGCATGCGCAAACCTAAATTTTAAAACTAATGTTAGATTTTCCTTTGTTCCAAGCGCCTAAGTATCAAATTTCACTTAAATAGTTCCATAGATAAAAAAGTTGGCACTGCGCATGCGCAAAATAAAATTTTGAAACTGGCGCTAGATTTTCCTTTATCCCAAGTGCCTATGTATCAAATTTCGTTTAAATTCTTCCATAAATAAAAAAGTTGGCACTGCGCATGCGCAAAACCAAATTTTGAAATTGGCGTTTGATTTTCCTTTATTCCAAGTGCCTATGTATCAAATTTCATTCAAATACTTTTATAAGTAAAAAAGTTTGCAATTCGGTTTATAAATGGTCGAGATGCGAAAAGGGCACTGTGAATTTTGAATCGATTCTATTCAACTTTTGGCATTGCGTATTATATGGCTAAAGCTATGCCCATATTGAATTTCATGCAATTCAGTTCATAACTCACGGAGATGTAAAAGCGATCGAACATTTCTAAACAAAGTTATCGTTCACACGGACAGATAGATGGACAGACAGACAAAGGAACAGACGGAGAGACCAACCGGCAGGCGACAGATAGCAATGCAAAATTATAAACGATCTCTAGGATCGTTAATAAACGGCAAAAGGGTAAAATTATGGAACATGTAAAAAACGGTTTTTTGTTTTTTTTTACAATAACTTTTTTTGTAAGCGGTACAGAAAAAATTCCTTCCTTGGTACAAGACTCGACACCATAACGAACCAAATAGCGAAAAAAGTAGAACAATAGCTCTTAAGATAAAGAACTAGTAGCGTCGCAAAGTTAGCGGACGGACGGACGGACGGACGGATAAAGACACGACCTTAGACGAAACACTATTTTATATTTTAATAGACCTATTTGCAATGAGAAAAACTCATTATTAAATGAGAAAAATACCATAAACAAATAAAAAAATTAGTTAAGACCAAATTAAATAATAAAATGCAGCACGAGTTCCTTTGATTTCTTTAGAGTTCCCTTGATTTCCTCGGAGTTCCTGTGATTTCCTTGGAATCCCTCCTGAATACACATGGAATTCCTTGGAATTCTTAGCTTTCCTAGGAGTTCCTCCGGAATTCCTATGATTTCCCATAGATTTCCTCAAACGTGTACACTGATTTCCCATCGCGGTTTACCCCTCGGAAAAAGCTTAATTTAAGGGATGAATTTTCCTGAACAAGCCCGTAAAATACATAAGATCCTTTTTACAAGATCGGGAATACACTAATTGGACTAAATTGACACATAAGGGTAGAGGTGTAATCCTTTTTAAGGACTACATTTTTATTTTATTCTGAGTCGTGCCCTGAGTTTAATTTTAAAAATTAAAACATTTAAGATATTGTGAGCGAGCTAGCTAGCTAAGTGTATTGCATTTTTTTTAGGATTAATTTTGGCGCCCAACGTGAGGAATTGCATTTTTTATGTGGTCCGAATGTTAGGGTCACAGCAGTATATAGATGATTTTCCATTGTTCGGTCTATATTTTATTATGGAACTATTGGAATTAGTTTAATGAATTACATTAACTAACACTCATTAAGTATGTGTGACCTTTTTTGACTCTATTTATGTGGAATACTTCGTTCTCAACCATTGCGGTGGCCTGCCAAATTCGTCACAGAAGCGACCAAATTTAAAATTTATGGTCTACTAATTGCGCACTATTTTTACAAGCACTTCACAGAGCTCACTTGATGCCCGAGGTATTTTAGTGCGTCTCTATTCGCTTTTTCGTTTTACACCGCAAACCCGGCCGTTTAGCGACGCGTTAATTAATTCCGAAACTAAACTATATTTCGTAGTAAGTAGATAACGACCATAATAATTCCACTAACAAAGCTTACAAAAGTAGACCCTTGAGGCACATATTCGCAACAACCCTGCCGCTTATACAAGCTTTCGCTACTGATTTGTGTTCACGTGAGAAATCAACCTTAATCAGTAAACATTACGGTTGTTAACTTTAGGAAGTCAGCATTTTTCACGCTTAATCGCCAGGTCCTTCTCAAATATTTAAACAGCCATTACTCTTTGGAACATTAGCACACAGAGAAACCGCACTCTTTTTTTCGACCATTATTCCCGTTTTATGTTAGAAAGAGAGAAAAACCCGCTGACTACAAAATACTCGAACAACTTCAATATTTAAATTAAAGAGTAAAACCGGGACAATGACTATGCAAATTAGAATTCTGAATGATTTACAAAAGGACTTTCGCGATTGACGATTATCGTCGTATTCATTAATTTTTTCCTTTTCCTTTTTTTCGATAATTATGGAACACGCGATATTGGGAATCGTGCATTTCAATCTAAGATTGACACGATTAGTTTTTAGCTTTTCGCTCGTCTCAGTTTCTTTTTGTGCTGAAGGTTCGGAAATCACGAAGGGCTTTCAGAAATTGCAGTAGACTGTAAATCAAGACATTCGCTTCTAATGTATGTAGTTCTCAATTTAAACAGCCGATGTTTGCTCAGCCAGCTATAGAAATAATTAGGTACTAAGTAGGTACATACTATTTAGCTTAAGTAGGTTTTTCCTCGAGCACGTCACCAATTCTGTTTTTGGGGAATATTGTAATGCCAACGTTATAATTATAACAACATTTTTAAACGTATTTCACAAAATATGTCGAGGTTTAGGGCTCTTTTCCAAAAACGGGATGAAAATTGGTCCCGGTGCCATCACTTCCGAAGGCCGTCGATTTAAAAAAAAAAGAATGTAACTTCAGCCCGGTCCTAGTTATTTTTTGTTTCCCCATTTAGGTTTGTACTATCCCAAAAGCGAATGTCCTTAAAAAAAAGCGAATGTAACTTCAGGCTGGTTCCGGAATATATTTGTAATATGATATAATTTCGTTTATTAATTTAAAATTGTTTGCTATTTGTTGGTGTAATATCTGACAAACTTGATTATGGACTCAAAAATTTTGGTGCCAAAATTGAGCAACCAGCAATAATTAGTTTCTTGTGGTACATGAAATTTCCTATAATTATCCTCTACGGCCAGGTTCATTATGGGTTTTTTTATAAATGTTTGTAGCAATTACACCATCTTGAATAGATGGATATATTCCATTCAAAATTTTGTTTTCCCAATTTAGTTCAAAATCTAATTTT
Organism: Photinus pyralis; assembly: GCF_008802855.1. Classification (NCBI taxonomy): domain Eukaryota; kingdom Metazoa; phylum Arthropoda; class Insecta; order Coleoptera; family Lampyridae; genus Photinus; species Photinus pyralis. The sequence goes on from NW_022170819.1 coordinate 19,279,967, forward strand.
GGTTGGCAATCAAAGTTTTTGATTTTGAGATTTAGGCCCGAAAAATGAGAATCTATACGAATAATATTATTAATCAATGAATAATTAATTTAAAGAGTAAAAATAATTACGTAAAAGATTTACATGATTTTTACATAAATGATATAATAATATAATGATAAATAAACCACGTCCTCCATCTTTTCTATTAATATAAAGCCTTTCAACACAAGATTTAGGATGTGGGTAATTATATTTTCTTAACATTTCTAGTTATTCTATCTAAATTATTTAAATCTGTATCAGACACTTTAGAATTCCAAAGGAATAGGACAAAATTGCCCAAATAATTATAACCGTCAATGTATTTCTAGAATTTAGTTTTTATTTTAACAAATGTCTAAGTTTTTCAATATATTTTTGTTGAAAATCAATTTTAAGCTGTGAGTGATCCAAAACAAAATTATGTTTCATTCCTAAATATTTATAATGCATGTTAGGTAGTAATGCGGAATTTCATTGACTATTTGTGAATTTATAGTCGGAGATCCTGTTAATTTTAGCACATTTGTCAATTCAAAAATCCATACAGATATCTTCACTAAATTTTTTCGTTGTTTTTATTAGTTGTCTAATTGACTTTCGGACTAGAATATAATTTTAAGTCGTCCATGTACAGTGAATGTGTAATATTAGACGTTTGTTTAAAATTGAGATTGAAACCAGCAGAGGAGTCATTGAGTAATGTAGAAAGTGGATTTAGTGCTAAGCAAAACCATAATCGACTAGAAGCAGAGCAGTATTCGATTTTGTAAATACTTTTTTCTACAACTGTCATAAAAACCTGTCATTTTCTGACGGATTTCGAAACGCGAAGTACTAGATTTTTAAACGGTTAATTAATAAGTAAGGTTGCTCTTGACAACGTGCGCGAAATCGTCAACAGTGAAAAATAGTTATTTACATTATTAGTGCGGGAACAGTTATTTTGAAGATGAGCGCGAAGTTTGGCGGCGCGAGTGCGACATTATAATTCTATTGAAAAAATCAAGTCCTCTATGCCGATAAAGTAGAAATTTAAAATGTCAATTTATTGTTAAAAACTTCTGGTTTAAGCTTATTTTTGCCCGTGTACTACAGGGAATGATGTAAAGTGTATTTATATTTTCTTTTTTACTCTTCCATCATGCTACTTATTAGTTTATGATCCGCACTAAATAGATAATTTCGTTGAATTTTTAGGCACTAGTGCGCGAAAGTAGATAGTCAATTGTAAAATTGACGTTCCCGACGTTCGTGTTTGATTGGGAAAAAGCGATTTAGAACGAAGGAGTGCAAAAAAGTATTTCGCGCACGTGACAAAGTTGAACTTAAACAGCAAATTTAATTAACAATCGGTTCAGTTGTAGAAAAAATATTGTATATAACGCTAGCGCGAAGTTATTTCGCGCATTTGACTGATATTTTAACTCGGCTTCGCCTCGTCAAAATACCTTCAGTCTCAATGCGCGAAATTGAACTTCGCGCTCTTGTTATATAAATAACTATTTAGTATTCAAATCCTTTAAAGTATTCAAATACTTTGTAATTAAATACTTTTATGGAAGCAGTATTTGTATTTGTAACTCAAATACTTTCACAAATATTTAGTATTCGAATACTTCGCAAGGTATTTGAATACTTTGAGAAGTATTCGAGTACTTCGCATAATAATTGAATTCTTAACCTTCCTTTTTTTACCAAAACTCGACTACTCCAAAATTTCTCGGTAAAACACTTTTTCTTATTAATTTTGGTGCGTAGAATCCAAAACAATTCGTACTTTTTCGACTTCTCAACCAATTTCGAAAGAAAATTCAAAGGGCTGTAACTTTTGAACTAGTAGCCCAATCTTGGAACTGTTTGAAATTATGGATTCTACAGGCCACATTCTATAAGAAAATTTTTTTCCGGGTCGATCTGAGACAATTTTTTTTTCGGGGCTCAAAAAAAGGCAGTGTATAACCTTCCTTTTTTACCAAAAATCGACTACACCAAAATTTCTCGGGAAAACACTTTTTCTTATTAATTTTGGTGCGTAGAATCCAAAACAATTCGTACTTTTTCGATTAGACTTCTCAATCAAAAGTTATAGACTAGAAACCAATTTCGAAAGAAAATTCAAAGGGCCGTAACTTTTGAACTAGTAGCCCAATCTTGGAACTGGAAATTATGGATTCTACAGGCACATTCTATAAGAAAATGTTTTTTCCCGGTCGATCTCAGACAATTTTTTTTTCCGGAGTCAAAAAAAGGCAGTACTTTTAAGTTATTCAAATATTTGAGAACAATTTAGAAATGTTTAGGGAAAGTTTCCATTGTCACAAAATCAAGTATAAAAATCCGATACATCTGAATACCGAACTCGATAGTCTACGTAACTTAAAAACAATAGGGACCTTTCTTATATCCTTAAGACCATATGTACCAATTTTCAAATCGATCGCACGTTTCTAAACAAGTTATCATGTACACGGACAAACGGATGGTCAAAAATGGATCTGTTTCAAAATCGCTAGGATTAATTTCAGAAAGACGTACGTACCATGTGCACGACGTACGATCGCTTTGAAAACTGGTACACGTATTCTTAAGGATATAACTGGTATAAGAAAGGTCCTGGTAGGTACCTCCTATATAATAATATAATAATAATAATACGCTTTTACTCCCCTTAAATTTGTATATAACAATAGAAATATAAAAAAAGCTAACCCCATACAAAGTATAACTTGATTTTTTATCTAGTATACTATTTTAAATTTTTAATGTATTTGAGTGACAAGTACTTGAATACTTTTTACTGTATTCGAATACTTTTCAAAGTATTCGAATACTTTTTATAGTATTCGAATACATTCTAAAGTATTTGAATACTTATTTTGTTAAGTATTTGAATACTTTTCAATGTATCTGTATCTAATATTCGCTTGTGCTGGACGTAAAAGTATTTAGTATGCAAATACCTTTGATTTGTGTAAAGTATTTACTATTTAGTATTCAAATACTTTTTGAAAGTATTCTGCCCAGCTCTGACTAGAAGAATCGCCTTAAAAAATCCCACGTTTAATATCAATTACTTTTAGACGACGAGTTCCGTTGACAATAATTGTATTCCACATAGACATCATACAAGTCAAAGTATTAATAAATTGCTAATTAACTTTATAAATTTTTAGGCTATCAAGGAGCCAGTTATGTGGAATCGACTCATATGCTTTTTTGTAATCCATGTAATACATATTTAAATTTTTTTATTATGTTTTGCATATGCCGTAACAATAATGTCAATTGTTAATTGTTCTCGACATCCCAAAGTACCTTTGGTACAGCCCTTTTGTTCAATATTTAGAATTTGATTCGTTTTACAATGTTTATTAGCTTTGTGCCTAATTATTGAAGTAAATAATTTATAAATATTGTCGGTAAATAATTAATTGGAAGGTAATTTTTTTCGTTTCAAGGATCTCCATTTTTGAAAAGCATGTTAGTTATACCAGTGCATAAAAATTTTGGGATTATTATTATTATTACTATGTACCCTGCCTCCCGTCTATTTGAATTAGTTGAAACCGTTTAAGTCGGTTACATGGAACGGTAGTGTAATTTGGGTCAGGAATGGTAACCATGGAATTGAATTTAATACCACCCTCGGTAAATGTTTTTTTCCGGTGCTTCTTTAGTCTTGGCCGAATTTAGCATTTGGCGGAAATCCTTCATTTCCCTATCGGCACCATGAAAGTTTGAACCATTGTCAGAATTAGGGAATACAATCCCGCAGCAAAATCTCAATCCCGGTATTTGCGGGATTGCTAGATGTTAATCCCGCGCGATCTCGGTATTTGCGGGATTCCACAAAACTTTAAATAAATTGGCAACTAAGCAATTCTGTGCGGTTAACTTCTGCATTAAAATAAGTCGCTAATTATCACAATATTTAACAAAAAAGTACCTTCGGCCTAACTTAGAACTCAAAACAACCTCACCTGTAAAGCACAAAAAGGTGAACTTCTAAAGTGCCTCAAAAATCAAAGTAAATTTTTAACGAAAAAAATTTAACAATTATATAAAAAAATAACTTCTCCGTTATGCGTTTCATTAACAAAGTAAACAGAGTCGTCCACTTGGTCGACAAATTCCTCAGTCCCGCAAATCCCGCGGGATCCCGCTCCATTTATGTGCGGGATTAATCCCGCAAAAATGCTGCGGGATCCCCGTATTTCGGGAAATTGGTTTCTAGTCTATAACTTTTGAATGAGAAGTCTGATCGAAAAATTACGAATTGTTTTAGATTCTACGCACCAAAATAAATAAGAAAAAGTGTTTTCCCGAGAAATTTTGGTGCAGTCAATTTTTGGTAAAAAGGAATTCACTGCCTTTTTTTTTGAGCCCCGAAAAAAAAATTGTCTCAGGTCGATCCGGAAAAAAAATTTTCTTATAGAATGTGGCTTGTATAATCCATAATTTCAAACAGTTCCAAGATTGGGCTACTATTTCAAAAGTTACAGCCCTTTGAATTTTTTTCGAAATTGGTTTCTAGTCTATAACTTTTGATTGAGAAGTCTGATCGAAAAAGTACGAATTGTTTTGGATTCTACGCACCAAAATTAATGAGAAAAAGTGTTTTCCCGAGAAATTTTGGTGCAGTCGATTTTTGAGCCTCGAAAAAAAAATTGTCTCAGATCGATCCGGAAAAAAAATTTTCTTATAGAATGTGACTAGGGAATGCAATCCCGCAGCAAAATCTCAATCCCGGTATTTGCGGGATTGCTAGATGTTAATCCCGCGGGATCCTGCAAAACTTTAAATAAATTCGAAATGTACAGCCGTGGTAGCCATGCAGACAAAGAGAGCTACATAAGCCATTGAGAACGTATGGTGTGTCTGGTCATTATACACCTTTGTACTTGGATACAGAAGACATCTTGCAGATTATACTTGATGTTCATCATACCATGTGTTCATCCATTGAACCATTAACGAGTTAGGTAATTCTTCGTCCCAATCAACTTCTTCAGTTTTACCTGCCGGTTTAAAATATTCTACACGAATTTCGAAATTTCAAAACAACAACACGAGCTGCCTCACACGGAGAATTTAAGCTAAAGTAATTTCGTTTCCGACCTAAAGCGCCATGTAGGCACCGCTATGTTGCACATCAGTAACTTAGAACTCAGAATGCGCGACTAAAAACAACCATCCCAACACCCGAGCTATTGCAGTACTGAAGCCTGAAATTGCACGTTTAAGTTAAAAAGATTTCCGGAAAACATTGAAAATGAGAAGCACGTTTCCTACATAAACTACGCGATAAATATGCATGCGAAATCGATTCTATTGTGCAAAAGTTGAGGAGATAACACTCCTTCCGAAAATCCTGCGGATCCAAGCATTTCGAACAATGAGAGTGAAATTTAAGTGTCACCCGGCCTTTACACATCTCAACGTCGCGCTGCAATCAAACCGACTTAACGGAGATTAAAATTCAAGTGGGTACTTTCGCGTTATTTAAACAAAGAAAAAGAATATTTAGCGAATCAAGCGGAAAGTAGGTAACGAAACTAATGTTGTATGAAAAGGAAGCGTCGAGGGGTTGGACGTATTTAAAAGGGAAGTTTTTAAGAATTACGTGTTGTCGGTGTCAGGTTCTCTTTTTTATTTAGAAAAAACTTAATTAATTACTTTTAAAAGTGTTATCTTGTAAGATGATGCTGAATAATTAAGAATGGAAATTGTGGTAATCTTGTGGCAGTGAATCTGCTCTTAAAAGGGCCCTTGAATTATGAAATATATTCCGGCTACCAAATATAATTTTTAATTAGAATTTAAATTATCTTCCTGATTTATACTTCCTTTGGTAGAAGCGAGTCTTCGTCTTCCTACCATAATAGATTTATGGCCCTTTTCAGCAAGTTTTTGGGGTGGATTATTATTTTTTCCTTTCTTTTGTATTAAATTTTATAAATATCGTTAATTAGTTTCTTTGTAATTTACCTTCGCTTAGGTTGGGGATTATTCGAAAGTGGGGCAATTTTATATAAATTGCGGATAACTTTTTGCGAAATTATAGCTATTTGCTTTGTTAAACCACAATATTTGGTATTGACGTTCCGTGTTTTGTTTACGGTTAATAATGGAAGATATTTCGACTCTATTGTTTGATTTGTATCGCATTTGTTTTTCAGCAAAATCGAACGAATGCCGATAAACAACAACAGTAAAACCTGTGTTTTTTTCCAGCAAATGCTGGAAACGTGGCGCAATTCAAAATAGCAGGCCCAGTCAACCCTTCGTCTAACCGAATATGTTAGGCACACATAGTCCGAATGGACCACAACAAACAAGGAATAACGCCATCACAAATCACGTGTATAATGGCCAAAGCTTATTGCGACTAGACCGCACAAAACGCATTATTCCAATCAGAGGTCGTCAATTAGTGTACAAGAGGAATTCTATGTAGGGCTGACATTGCGACTGCATTCGATAATTGCACTTCATGGTCCGACATTACTTTACGTTTACTCTCATCATCAAACACGGTGCTCGCTTTGGCTAATTGTGATGTACACTGTACATGTTTGGAGGCATTCATCAAATTCGCCTTTTGTAAATGATGGTATAGCGTTTGCTATTTGTTGAATGTGAATGTCATTCATTGCTTGCATTCTCTTTGTGTTAATAATTTCGCGCGACGACCGACAAAGGCGACACATTCCATATATTTACTGTAATTCGGATAGAGTGCATGAATGAGAAAGAAAGCAATCGACACGTTATTAATTAGTAGTTAGAATAATGTTGATTATTTCATCTGCAGCCTATGTTGCCGACTAGTGAACGGTATCAGTATCATAGAGTTATGACGGTATCCACTGCTAATGATGGCACAAACACGAGTATTGGAAAATCGAACACTCAATAATAACTGCAATAGATATGATGCAAGTGAAATCTCAAAAACCTCTCCGTAAATGACTGTAACGAAATGAGTTACGACATCTAATGACCTCGACTCTCAACTGTGTGCTCGAATACCCTGAACGAGGGGCGAGTAACCTAGCTCGGGGTCGAGATTCTGCTAACAAGAACTTTTCGGTTCAGAATGCGATTCGATAATTTCCACATATTTTGTCGTTAGTTTGATTTGACCAGCAAGGCCATGTAACTTTCCACTTTGCTTTAAACAGAAGGCTTTTATTGTACCAAATATGAGTCACCTGTTATATGGCTACCTTGTTTTGTTACCCTCTTGTACCCTAACCTAACTCTTTGTTCTGAAACTTGCTTTTACCTTTTTATATCATGTTTTGTGTATGTGATTTATATTTATCATGCTTTATTACCAATTCATTGCAACAAATTGTCTTATACATTTACAACATTGTCATTACTGCTCATTCGAGGTTATCGACTATTAAAATAACTGATCCAAATTCAAAGACTTATTCAAAATACGAATTACACTATTACGCCGTTTTATTTTGTTTTCAATTTCAAATTTAAGCGCGATCTGCTTTTGGCGGGAATAGTCAGTCGGCCGGCCATTTTTAAACGTTGCTGTGTTGATTTTATTTCCGTGTTCTTGTAGTGTCAAGTTAGCGTAGAACTTGGGGGTTAACACTTTGAGAAAGATAAGACGATTCGTTTTTTTACGTCCTCCTCCCCTTCACACGGTACAGTTGACACATGAACCGACGTAGAGCAAATTGGAACTGTTTATTGCATTCAAAGTTTATACTGTAACCCAAAATTTTTTAACAGATTATTTAGTGCCTGCAGAGTGTTTTTTTAATTACAAATTGCATTTAGTGTCTAAGTGCGCCATATTTCAAAATATTCCGTTTGCAAATTACCTACACAATGTGGCAATAATGTGGTACATGGTCGATCTTTTAATGCATAAATCAAAGTGAGTAAACATTTATGGCTATAAATAGTACAACAAACAACAGTTCTTCGATAAATCATCCACGCACGTCTTTTTAGTGCTGTTTGCAATTGTGTGCCACTTGTAACAGTAGCTCTAAATTTGGATTTATTTTTCGAATTTTATGGTTAAGGTAAAGTTGGGATTAATGGGAGTAGTTTTGAAGGTTCGTTTAGGCGTACATATACAGGGTGTCAAAATTAGACGGAAAAATTGTCCCATACAATGCACGACTGGTGGAATTAGCGACCGTTTCTTTCTGCGTATTTAAATTCTATTGACAATTGTTCTGATAATGGTTTCCGGAAGTCCTATGGTCAGTGAGTCGGAGATATAGGATGTAATCTTATCCTAGTAGGGGTTTTCCCATTCCCATGCGTTGTTTCTTAAGAACAGTCTAGTTTTTCTGCCACTCTCGGAGTACAGCGATCCTGATTGACTCTCAAATAAAATTGTTCAATTATTGGACATCATATTGAAAAGGGGACCAATTAATTAATGGAAAAAAGGAAGGGAATAGTCAATGAAATTTTAAAGGAATTCAGTCTAGAAGTATCAAAAGGGATGATCGGTTGGCGCAAATAATTTCGTTCCGAGTTTACCAGAGCGAAGGTTTTTGGCCACTGATTTGAAGCGGTCATTTCTCGCGAGTTTTCCGCTTACAATAAAAAAAAATGGAAGCAAAAGAGACTGAATTTGTGTGTTTAGTTGTAGAAATATATTAAGACAACTGTTATATCGGTCAAGGACAAATTAATTAAACGTACCGGTGCTGTGTATATTTTTCGCCACAAAGGAATATTGTTTCCGGCAGATTCTCTGTCACTCCGGTGCGAATGCTTGAAAAAGGGGATTGAATAGTTAGAATTCGTAACGAAAATAAACTGATTTTAAACACTTATTGGAAAATAACCTTTTCAAAAGTAAATAGATTTTGCGTGGTGGTAATTTCTTCAATTATGGAATGCAATAGGTGTTTCTAACCTTTAAGGCTGATTTGACGGGTTGAATTTGGAACCACAAGCCTTTTGTATCAGTCTAACTGCTACGTAACTAATAAATATTGTTATTTAGATCTAAATGCCGAACATAATTACGGGACACCTTGTAACTTTTCAATTTATTAAAGTAAATCGGGGGGATTATTTCCGATTAAGCACAGAATTGGTTTATTTCATTTGAGTTTCAATTTCTGTAGTGTCATTTTCCCTTTTGGAATTTTTGTAATTGCGTAAAGTTTATTTAAATCTGTTTATGTAATTGTAAATTGTGAAATTGCGTGATAAAATGTAGAAACATCTGGTTAAGTGCACTTAAAAGTTTTTTTTATTTTATAGCATATGTTAAATTGACATTTTAATAAGTTTGAATGAATAGGCTAAGCCGTTCATTAACCGTAAGGATAGATAAAGTGATCACTACCGTAAGGGTAGATAAAGTGAAACAAATTATTGTGCATTCTAATGACATCTGTCATTCTTATGTCAAATGCACGATATAAAATGACGTTCAGAACATACGAAAATTGTGTTTCTATAGAAACGATCGCGGCAGCAGAACCTAAGCTTGCTATTTTTGACGTCTCTACATTAAATTCAGAGTTGTCAGAAGCTTTACAATGATTTATATGGCTTCTGCTAACTTAATTAATTAGTAACAAGATAACAAGAGATGCAGGTGGTCAACGATGTGAGTATTATTTTCGGCGTAAGTCGGAGCGCGTTCCTTTGAAGCTGGCATTCTCAAGACATGGGAATTGACGCTTTATTTCAAAATACTGGAAGGAGTATTTTTTTAGTGAAGGTGGCGTTTCGTTAAATATGGCAGATAACGAAAGAACGAGGTTACTAGCTGCCTGGTTTGCGAAGGTTAGAAAAGAGTGTATGTCACATTATTTATTAGGACCGTCCACCTTATTTAATTAATTCTGTGCAGTTCGTCTTTACACTGTTCGCACAGTCGCCCAGAAAATTTTTGTCTTCGTTTTTAACAAGCCAGTTCGTTTATCGCCAAGTTTTTGTTAAAGAATTTCGGAAGTTGAAGTCTTCAAAATTAAGCATTTCAGTCAATATTAAGATTTTTCTGAAGTGTACGAGGAGAAATGATAAAAATGCGATTTTAATATATTTTGAACTAATTAAACAAGTGTTTTGTGGGTGATATAGTGGACAGCAATATATTAGCAATACTTTTTATGTGTCCTAAGGAAAGGGATATTTCTATACAGTTAGAATTTTTTAGATTACTTTAATTTTGAGTTGAAACTTCAGCAAACATTCATCAATATTGGTACTTTTCAACACAAATTGATGTCAAATCTAAATCAGTTTTCAAAGATATCAGTCTATAGAAACCTAGAACCGTCCTTTCTTTACCATTGATGCCAAAAATTTCAATATATTCATAAACGGCTGAGTAATTACACTTCTTTGTAAAGGCAATTTATTGTAAAATTGCAATTGTGGCTGTCGGATCAGCTTTAAACTTTAAAGCACAGTTAGCATTACACTCCTGTCCTAGATAACAATTTTGCTTGCTTTTAGTTGAAAGTTAACGTTCGAAAAAACTTCATCCAAACCTTCACAAATCCGTAGAAGAAAAGGTATCCGACGGAAGATCAATTTTACAGCCCGTATCATTTCACGAACGATAATTCCTTTCCCTGATTTATCGAGGAATGATGGTGGGAGGATGTTGGAAAAAGACGTATTTGAAAGAATTGTGTCGTTATAGTTACAATTTAAGAAAGGTTAGAGTCAGTTTTTGTCATATAAAAGGTCACATATAAAAATCGGTTAAGAAAAGTTATGAATTTGTTAACAGGTTCTCTAATTTGAACAATAAAAAGTTGAGCAAATAGAATCCGTTAGATTTATTTCCAACATGTTTGTACAGGATGTTCCAAAAGCGGTGTACAGCATACAGGATACCCTGTATTTTATTCGATTTTTAGATTGTACGTTACTAAGACAAATGTATAGAAGATCGCCCTATAATATAATCTTTTTCGAGTTAAATACTGTTGAATTTTGAACGAATCCAACTTTGCGGCTTTGTATTGCTTTATCTGAGCAGAAAAACGTAAAAAGCGCTTTTTAATAATCCTAAAAATGTCAAAAAAAAATACGTTTTACTACCAACGTCACATCATGCTTAATTTTAATAATTTTTTATCTAAAAACTAACAAATAGGCCTAAGTATTTAGTGAGGCAGAAAATTAAGAATAAAAGGGCAACAAGAAAGGAATATGTCCCGATAGTCAAGCACTTAAAATTCAAAAACCTGTATCTCAAAAACGGTTAAAGATACTATAGATCTATCTTCAATAGATTTATCTTAGAACTTAACTTAGATTCTAAAAATCGAATAAAATACAGGGTGTCTCAGAATTTTAGAGTTGGAAGTTGCGGACTGCTTGGGACACCCTGTATAAATAATACTATACCATTAGAGAAATTGCGCTTAGACAAATCAACTTTTGTATTAAGCTTATTTTTGCAGTTAGTGAATAGCCCGGTACGCATAAGAGCTTTGTTTCCGAAAAAAACCATAAATACGTAGTGATTTAGACCTGAATATCGCTCATTTATCACTTAGAAGTGCGGAAAGTGATGGAAATCCGAAGGAAACAAAAAACAAAGGCAATATTTCATAATTAAAGTAATTGACGATACTCACGGAAATATATACTTTGTATTACACAATTTTCGAGGGAAAGGGCGCGTTTTATTAATGAGCCGCTTTTAAAAGTTCACACGCTGAAAATTTTTGGAGGTAATTTTCGCGTTTCTGCTTACGAAAAGTGCAAAAAAGTCTTCGCAGATGCAGAAAGGGCACGCAATGATCCCCCACCTGCGCGCTTAATTACAGCCGATTAACCACCAACAATTTCGACTTAATCGTTACGGTCTTTAGTAATTGCGCAATTTTGGTTACTCAAAACTACACTTTTTCGCTTCCGGTCGCGGGCGCGCGTATAAAATTAAATTACGTGTCGGCTTAATAATTCACTCGAAATAAACGTTCATCCTGTATGATTTGCATATCGGCTTTTAGATAAAGTGCAATTATTAGAAAATCTGGTTTGGTAATCACTTGGGTACGGTATGAGATCCGGGGCGCGGCACGCGTCCAGGTGAAAACACCAGGTGGCCGGTGTCTTTAGGGAACCCCATAAATTTGCTCTCAAACTGGGTGGCGTAACTTGATCTTTGCTTAGAAGGCCCTATGCAGATGTGCGAAAATCTATGGCTCTAATAAGTGTTATTTTCAACCCCTTTTTTATTGAACACAATTCCTATTGTGGCGACATATTAATTCCTGCGCCAACACACTAAATGCAAGTCTTTTGATCACGCAGATTTGCCTCTCCTTCCATCCCTTAACTCTCCATTTGTGAACTTAGTAACGTAACAAGATCCTGCCTAACTAAAAAAGAAATAACAATTCACGAAAATTTTTAAAATTCATGATTTAAATAGCCCCAGGAGCACCAGTAAAGTGTTAGCGAAGCAATTCTAACGAAATCACGCAACCCAGTCAAGTTTCGTTCATTGGAAAATTATTAAATTGCATAAGAAATAAGGTGCCGTAAATTAAAAATGAAACAAGCAAATGATGTTACAGTAAAATCATCTGAATACTGATAATTGTCTACTAGTGAAGAACAAATCTGCAATTCACCTCGCGTTTCTACTATCGCCATAGGTAATAAGCCGAAGGCAGGCAAGGCGCTTTGTACCTTGCGAGTTCAGACCATTTAAAACTTTCGTAGAAGCTTTACAGTGTTGCAGTAGTAACAGCCAATTAGAATCGAACGCACAACAAACTTTTTAATAAACTTTCTTTGTTATCCGAAATCGTTTTGTTTTATGCAAAGAGAAGGTGAGCTCGGCGTTCCCCGTTTAGATTTTTGTTTAAAATTCCTTCGTTAGCCTAAAAGGAAATGGTGCGTGCCGTTTTTTTAACGAGCAATTTGGAAATATCAAAATACGAAATATTTGGCACTCCTCGCCGACATTAATCTACAGCTAAACGTGAAATTTGTTATTTTAATGGGATTTACAGGTTCGACGATGCAAATGCTTTCGATGTTAGGTAGGTATTTGTGTTATTTGATGTAATGTATCTATTTATACTCCATATAGACCGAGAATAAACGTTGCTTTTTACTTTTCTAGCAAAAGTGTGTCATATTCATTATGAGGGGCATAAAGTAAGTGTATGGAATTTGTAGTACAAATTTAAAATTTCAGTGATCTTTGTCAGGTTCGAAGTTTCATGATCCAGAAGCACTACCTCATTCACTTTTTCTTCTTATGTAATCAATGAGTTTTCATTGAACGTCTTCTTTTCTTTTCTTTAGTATCCCCCTCCTTCACTTACCTCCTGGACCCTTATTCAGCACCTTATTCCTACTTCTCTCTGTCATTTCCACCTCCGTACAGTTCCATAACAAGTGATGTCCGCATATTGTACATTTTCTTTCTTTTTCTTATCTCCATTTCTCTTTCCCTCTCTCTTCATTTCCGCATCTGAATCTCGCTATTGTTTTAATATTTTTTTCTTTCTTTCCACAAGTATGTTGTTGGTAGTCACCCCTTGTTAGCTCTTTATAAGTACTTTCTATCTTTATCCTTTTTTCCAGCTCATTTTCCATCTCTCCTCCTTTCGACCTCAGTACATATCCGTATCCATTCCTTTCGTAATATTTTCCTCTTTGTTCTTCCCACATTGATTTTTCGTTCATCCTCGTTGTCAAGCATTCTTTCACCAATTTGTTTCCTCTATCATTTCCTTCCTCGAATCTGACGCTATCCTTATCTTTTACATTTTTGTTTCTGCCTTAATATACAATTTTGGTATTTCGTTTAACCCTAATGGCTAATACCCATTTATAATATCTTCTTTGTACCTTCTTCCAGTTCCTCTCATTTCTACCACCCCCATATCTCCGTTCTGTACATGAGCACCTCTCTCACCATTGCATCGAATTCTTGTTCTAAAATCATTATTGAAACCCCTCTCTCTAATTCCCCACATCTGTCTCATCGCCACCACCCCCTTTTTCCCTTAATTCTCTTATCTGCGCATTTCCCCATTGTTTCTTTGCATTAATCTTAAACCTTAATCATCGGCGTAGCGACTGTTGTGCTAAGGATCCCTGGTTCGAATCCGGGTTCGGGCATAGATATTTGAAAATGTATAGTGGGTTGGTATTTTTTTTCAAATGAAACTACCATTTTATTTCGTTATTCAATGGTCTTTTGTATTCTCTTCAATTTTTATAAGGGACTTCCTGTGTGTCTACACCCCGTAGTTTATTCAATATTTCTCACAAAAGTACCCACCCATTATTTATTACGAGCATAGGGGCGCAAAAGGATTAAATCCGGCCCTGGTTCAACGTAGAAAATCTTCAAATTCATGGACCCATCATAATTATTTATAAGGTAAATCGAGGACGTATTAAAAAGGTTTCCTATTTTATTCAAGATTTCAAAATTTAATACAAAGCGTGTTAGCTAACAGTTTAAACAATCTGTAGCTCTCAGATAAATTTTGAGCGTTTTGAATTTGTACTGTAGCGAATATTCCAGAAATCTCGATAGATATCGGGGCACCAAGAAAGATTAGTCATCGGCGATAAAGAACGAAGGCGGATGTGACGCAATCTTTCCGGAAAATATGAGGTGCTGGTCCGAGAACATTCTAGAATACTCGAACGTGCGAAAAATAATATTTTAACTGTTATAAATTAATTCATTTTAAGATTGTTATTAATTTATTGTTAATTAAGTGTAAATAAAATAAACCACGTAGTTAAATTTACGTTATCTTGTCAAAGAGTCTAAAGTGGTAATTTGAAATACCTCGGATTTAATATTGTATAAGTACTTCTCGTAGTCAACTAAATACACTTCTTTTTAAGTAAATTATGTGCTCATAATAAACTCGTATAAATGAATTTAATTGAAACGAAAAATTTTGACAGTAATGAGAAAGATCCGTCGGCGAGATGTGATTTTATAAATTAAAAACGTGTCCGAACATAAGAGAAATGAAGTTATTTTCCGTTTTTTTCTCTCCCAGCTCTTTAGCTCGCCGGATGACAAATATTATTAATGATGCTGTCAGGACCGAAAGGGTGGAAAAGTCGCGACGCAATGGAGCGGTAAAGAATCAAAATGCGCGAGGTTGGGATTGAATCTTTCGATTTCGCTTTGGTATTTACTGTTCAATAGCTGTTAACCAATACTAAATAGATAAAGGTGGAAATATAATCTCTTTGATGTCTGCGAGTGGGACGAAAGCACTTTGAATTTACCGCTTTAATCACTTAATGGAACGTCCCGCACTCGCAATCAACTTCATCCGAGCTTGCCTACTGTTGACAAATCCGTAGCAGCACCAAAGTAATTGTCAGTAATTAGATGGATACTTCCTACTAGAAAAATAACTCAATTTCTCTTTCGAGCTTCCACTTTGGTGGTGTCTGCTTTTTACACATCTACTTATTCAAGGCACAGTTTATTATGGAAACTTGGTGGAAACTCAGGTGCCCCCGGTGAATTGCCCTAAGGACTTGGGGCTTTATTCCTAATTCAACTATTGTTAATGAGATTAATACTGAAGGGTTTGTCCTTAAATAAATTACAATAAGGTTAGCGGTTTGGTAAGTTTGAAGTTTTCACCGAAGTTTAGCCCTCAAACGCACAATGGGGACCCCTATATTTAAGATACGCCTTCGCGGCAAAATGTTCAATTATTCTGATAAATTTATCCGTCCCGTTTTTATTACAATCACCGTTAAAACTGACGCCGCGTTTCCAGGAACAATGAGAGCGGTAATAAACGCCTGTATTGCAAGTCGCACTAAAATGCCGTGATGATAATGTACTAAGGAAACGGAAAATGAGTGTTCTGGAAGGTAGCAGCTGAGTTTTATGCTCCACTCAATTCGGCGTTTCTTTCATTTGGCTTGAAAAATATACCATCAGTCTAGACTTTTTTCTTTTCGGTCCATTTCCTAATATTCGCGGTTGTATTTGACAGAATTTAACTGTTTTAAACAGGAAAATAGCTAAGGCATCTTATTAGGTTTTCCGGAAACCTACTGTAAGGCATTTTACATCACAATGGGTGAGTTTTACAACGTACAATAATAAAACTTGTTCATCAGTATACGAATTTCCTCTATTAATTGGTTTAGTGCGTCAATGAAGATGGAATTTACTGTTTTTCCAAAAAAATACAATGCCTTGCGTTTTTACCTTACAAGGTTTCTCAGTATATTTTGACCCCTACTTATTTTCATTAATTTTGGGAACACAAAAAAGTTTTAGTCTATGCTGACTAAAAATGTAGTAACTGGTTGAATTCAATATACAGGGAGGGTCCAATAACATACATTTACAATGTTTTAACGGGACACCCTGTATATTTTTATAGCTTTGAGGAGCCCTGTATGTTCTGATTACAAATATAAAATATTGTGTAACATTAGTTTCATTCTTTAAGAACCTTTTGCACTGTTAAAGGATAGTAATCAAAATTGATGCCTAAGTTGGTATAAAATACCATATATATTTCCTGCCAGTAGTACCTTTTTGAGATTTTCCCAACCGTTTTAAAAACCTCAACGTGTCATCCTATTGCTGAAATCGGTTGTAGGACAATTCGCACCCGGACAATTCGCACCAAGGAAAATTCGCACCAAAGATATTTCGCACCCGGACGTTTCGCTCCCGGACATTTCGCACCCGGATAATTCGCACCGGAAAATTCGCACCAGAATTTCGCTCCCCGGAGAGGGTATTTTGTGTATGATTGACTTTTAACATAGAAAGTCGGCTGTGAAGTATTAAATTAACTCAGAGCTTGAAATCTCCAATATTACTCTCCAATATCACGTTTTATTACCTTGTGCATGTAATAGACGTATACCTACATTTAAAATTTAGATACTTTCAATATTAAGGTATAATTTGGAATCGTGACGTCCATTTTGTGTTCAAACTCTAAATTTGATAATTTATTAATATTGAATAAAAGTTCTCTAAACCGTTCCCATATAATTTAATAAAACGAAGTGATACACTACATGTTTCGACCAACGGTCATCTTCAGGTGATCTACAAGATGGTAGAGATCATTGAGGAGATACTATAGCTATAAAACTTACAATAGATGGAAAACAATTAAAAACCCAAAAGGGCAGTAAAACTGGAAAGCCCAACGACCATATCCGTGGTTGGTTCCAGAGTAAAATTGAAATTTGCAGAGGTTGATAAACTAAATTTTTTGCAAGAGAGGGCCGAACCTAAAAACTAACATTAGACGACGATATAAACAACGATGAAACTTACGTATAAAAAAGTCAAAAGGTCAAAAGACGATATCCTAACTAATAAAATACCCAATTAAGGGCTTTCAAACTGGAAACCATCTGCACTTCCAAAATCAGTGCTCGGTTTAGCTAATCTTACCTTGTCATCGTTGACCCAGATCCTGGTATTGCATGTTAAAGGAAGAGCCGATGGATCCTTCTTTGCTCTTCTGAGCAGTTTTGGAATTTAAGGTTCTTAGCAAAGAGGTACATGACGTATCCTTCATAGATTATGTATCTCTTTCCCCTTTTCGTTGTACCGAACTCCATTGTTACGCGCCCGTATAGTTTGCACCGCCTAAATCTCATATCCATTATCAACTTTTTGTAACAAATCAAATTTCAACTTTTAGCCTCAGGGACAAGTCCATTTTTGATGATATTTTCCTTGATTTTGGCATTTTAATGTGGCACTTAAATATTTATGTTGGTTAAACAATAGCCATACAATTTGTAGAGGAATAATTTTTGTAATAGTATTTATGAGGCAAGAATACATACGTACAATCCTATGTACCTTTTTAAATGGAATGGACCATATCAAAGCAGTAGAGATATTAGGTCACCTTAATAGCATCCATATCACTCAAAATCTGAAATTTAGTACTTATTTTATTATAATCTCCGTATTAAACATGAGAACACTTGCTAAAGGTACCATGAATGAAAATTTATTTTAAAAAAATTAAAAAAAAGGTAAAAAGACACTCATCTGTGATGTAAATTGTCCATGCACTCATGTTCACAAGTAGACGGATGCTGCTAAACGCTGGTATAGGTCTATCAGCAAAACTGTCACCTGACATTTCTTAAACCTATTTACCCAGTTTTATTGTACCAATTCACAATCAAGGTTTTTTTCATTTGGAAACCTTTTAGCCCGTACAAATAATATTGCAATAGGAATATAAAAGTCTAAATAAAATTTTAACAATTGTTATTTGTTAAAAGCTGCAAGTTAAGTTTCCTAGTTCTCTAACCTTCGATGTCGTCCATTTAAAGGACACATAACGAAATACGTATGTATTGTCTTAAAAGAATCTCAAGTAAATTATAATCATATTTGAACGTAAAACAAATAGATTTTTGCGAGTTTCGTAAAATTAAAGAGATAAGAACTGTAAAGTAACGAAAAAAGCAAAAAATGTTGATAAATATCGTGAAAAAAATTGATCTTGCTATAAATTATATGGCTATTATTTAAAATAATATACTGAAGTTGTGAAGATCCATGACTCTCAATGGGGTGCTTAAGAAGCTTGGGAGAAATAACACCAAAATCTACCCATTTATTATTATAACAATTTTTATGGAGAGATTTTGGTGTTATTTCTCCGAAGCTAAATAATATACGGTGGTGCTTTAGAAACCATACATAGCTATTTCTGTAAATTAAAATAATTTTCAAAAAACGCTTTGGCACGTCAAATTGATCATGGATGTCTAAAATAAAACTTGCTCACTAATGTTTTTGTCTCGCATCGCTGACAGTGCAACCCTTAAAATCTTAAATGATGCATCGTTGGTTAGGTCGCCCATCTCTGAATTCACGTAATTTTTTTGGTTTAGTTGTTTCATTTCCAGCGCATTCGACGTTGCAGGTACAAGTTTTCTCTTTTTTATACCACTTGCAACTGCATAATTTTGACGCACGATCGCATTAGCTTCTATTACATAGTGATCGGCCCGACATCCTTCCACTGACATAAACAACAGCGCGCCCTCAATTTACTTTTTTATTATACCTGAATCACAATCTCCGTTTTAAACACTCAAATGCGTGCGAAAAAGGGCCTTTAAAACACACGTGCTTTAAAGTTGCTAAGTAACGATACTTCAAGTATGACTTTTGAAACTGTCATCTGGATGAAATAAAAAATCCTCTTAGGTCGCTTTCTGTAAATGCAGAACATTTCTTTGGCTTTTGTACCTATCCTTTGGTTGAAGCTTTCACAAACGCGCGTAATTTAGGGTATGCTTCCAAACTGTTCCACTTTTTAATCGCAGCATTGTTTTAAAGTTTTGAATGAATGCACCAAAATATAGAAGATTTAAATACCTTTTACATTTCCTTCATATATGCCAGCATTATGGATGCATTTAAGACTGTATTCGTAAGTAACTTCCTATTCATCCATGGAAACAACTTTTCATATTCTTTATAATAGGCTTTACTGGATTTGGATTTTACACCTACCAACGTTTGTTTAGATTTTACAACAATCGATTTAATGGACGGTGTATTATCTTTTTCAACGGAAATCTTTTAATTCACAAAGACGATGATTTTTATAAGCAAACGTCAAGTGACATTTCCATGGCAATCGTGAAATTACGAACACCCAGCCCACTTAATTAGACATGTATTCGAGTATAACGTCAATATGATTTCATTGTATTTCCTATTTTTAAATTATACTGCAGGTATAATAAAAAATACTATAAGATACACGTGTATAATTGGTCTTTAAAGCACTTGCAACGTTAAAGGCACTCCGCTTTGCGTCGTGCCCTTAAACTCGTTGCGCGTGCTTTAAAGACTTGATTATACACTTGTATCTTAATATACTATTAAAATATTTCGAAAATATCAAATCTAAAAAATTATAGTCTCACCAAATTCAGAGAAGGAAAGCCTTTCCAATGATGTCCTATCTTCCTTGTTGCGCAATTACCAATGCTAAGGGGTTTGCTTTAGTACTAGGTATGCCATACAAAAATTAAAAAGGAAGTATATAGGTACTTAATAATTACAAACATTTAAAAGAAAAAATCATCAATATCGACCTGTTCCTAAAACGTTTCAAGATTTTTAAAACCCTTACTGTTTTTATTATTAACAATCTCTTAAAAAATGCCAGATCTTTTCCATGTATCTCTTCATACTATAAAATAAATAACAGTAAGGAAATCAAAAAGAAACTTTTAAGTTCATTCACTATCATAGTTGTAGCAAAGATACCACAAAAAAATAAGCAGTTAGTGTAATTTTACTCAGTCACCAATAATCAACATATAGCCATATGTGGCCAAAGAAACGTAAAACTGGTTCTAAGAAAACTGGAAACTTACCTTTTCTGAACACCACCACAACACTACCACCAGAAATAAATTTTTTTAGAATTAAAAAAAAGTATACACAAAATCAAAACCTGTGCTCAGATAAATTTTAAAATACCACTCTGTCAAACGTTCAAGAATGAAGATACTATAACAGGCGTAAAAGTTCAAATTAGTTGTGGTCATACGTACTTAAACCTGATTTTTCGGACCTGATTATTTTTACCTTGTAATAAACCCTATTCATCTTCCAGAAATAATAGAAAGGATGTCATTACGATATTTCTCTTATTGTTTCTTTATGAAGTGCAATTTGTGTTATCGGGGTCTTTTCAAATTTACCTTTAATTATAATATTCTCTTAATTACTTATCCAAATTTAGTGCCATCTATGAAATGCATTGTTCTATTGTCATTTATACATACTCGTTTTGTCTAAAATAAATTTAATTCATTTCCTTTGTAACCCTTTTCCACTAAAGAAATAAAGAACAAGTTTTTATGTGTCTTCATTAAGAAATCTTTATGTAAGGGAGCGTTAAAATTACTTCCTTTTTCTATTTTCATCTTGATCTTATAATGTAAATATTTTTAACTTTAGACTTATCACTTTGTTTGTGTACGGTATTATATGTTGATTCTGTTTTAATATTAAGAGCGTCTCAAAAGTAGCGAATATTACACATAATATTGTAGATATACTATAACTAGGTTAAACTATTTGGTATTTAATTACTCCACAAAAGACTTTTCAGTTACCTATTCTTATTTTCTCAAAATGAAAGCGCAGTAGATAAAAATTATGTGTTCTTCAATTACAGGATTTAACTATATCAGACTCTTCATAAAACTTCAAAAAAAACCAGCGTGATTTGATTATATTTAAGAAATGGAAATACTTAAGAATCGCGATGTGTTGAAAATGAAAGACCAAATAACTATTATTTGAAACATTTTTCCATGAAGTAGATGTTTACCAAGATGTGCACTACTACATACATTCTGTAAAGGCAATGGTCTAGTAGGCTCTTAAAAATATTTAATTTTAATAAACCAAAGATTTACAGAATTATCCGGGTGTGAATTATTCGGGAGCGAATTTTTCGAGTGCGAATGGTCCGGGTGCGAATTATCCGGGAGAGAAATGTCCAGGGTGCGAAATATCCTGGGAGCGAATTGTCCGGGCGCGAATTGTCCGCACACGGCTGAAATCGTGATACTCCTTAATAATCGGTTTCGTCTTCGACAGGGACCACCAATTTCCATGGTCCTTTCTTAATTTTTTCACTTATAGATGTGTTGGTGCGACCGGAAGATTCGAAATTTTTTCTATGAGCACCATAAAGTTGCGCGTAAAATAGAAATCTGCAGTTTTTGGAAATTATAACCCGAAACAAAAATAAGAAAATTTATGAATGTTGGCCTAAAGGATGCAGAAGCAATTATGCGTGCCGTGACAAGAGAAAGTTCTAAAAGAAATGGCACTGGCTTTAACTCTTCTTATACATTTCGTGTTGATTTATATCTGAAAGGGGAGAATTTTTTCATCAAGTGAAAGGATTTTATAAACAGGGTGCAGGCTAACAGAATTTGGCAACCTCTATTCTGTTCCGATTTTAAGATATTCACGCTTTTCAGACGCATTGGGAAATTCACTCGGAGAAAAATGGAAATTTTTACCTGGCTGCCACCTTATCGCAAGTCAAGATTTCAGATACCCGCGTCGCTTTGTTACAAAATAAAACAGTACCTACGCCTTTATGCAATGAAAAGGTAGTTATTAACTCCAAGCTTTTAAATTCTTATTGAACAACGACACTTAAAGCCTTCTATGTCATTACGAAAATGAAAACGTGACGTGTCTTTGTGCATTTCAGCGTATAGCTCGATACAGTTTTCATTCTCGTGTATTAAAAAATAAAGCCCGCCCACGCGAGAACGCGCTTTCCTCCTCCTCATTCCGGCTTAATCGAAAAAAAGGGATCGCTTTAAATCTATTATACAAACTTTAAGCCTTCTATTAACATTTTACTGTTCAAACATACATTGAAACATCGGGGTTATCGTGTGTCCAGGGGCGCAACATTAATCCACTCACACATCAACCGAATTTGGTATCAGTTAAAACTGTTTTACGAATGCACAACGGACTTGATATCTTTACTGTAATTGATTACGGTAAATTTATCGTTGTTTTACGTACACGTCGGCTTCCATTTGTACAAAAACGTCAGCGTGGGATAGGAGATCGACCCCAAAGCTCCAGGGGAAAAACGAACGCAAACATGGAATTCGTTCACATCGTATTAATTATATAAATTTATCGTAGGTAAACCTTTTTGTGGTGTAATTGTTTAAACTTTCGATCGACATAATTTCAATTCGGCGTATGTATAATGAAATAAAATGTTCAAATATTTAGGAAGGATCATTTATCAAACTAATCAATTTCGATCATAAATTATTATTACTGTACGAATGCTAGTGGCTTTGTTTTATGTAAGTTTTCTACCCCATTAATCACCAATATCTTCCAGATATGAATAAATAAATTTTATGTTGTTTAGTATTTTGATTAATCACTAATTTGCTCAGAGCTCGATATGTTAACTGAGGTGTGATGGCGCCTTTTCTTTTTGCGGGGTTGCTAATTCAACCCTAACGCACTAGTGGAAGTCACTTGGAAATGTGTGCGGATACGATTAACATATGCATTGATGGTCAACGGGTCAAACCTTCAAAATATGGTGCAGTAAAAATGAGTAATCGCCACAATCTGAACATTAAGGGCGTAGTGGTGTATATTAGTCATTATTATTGCAGGGGAATCTGAAATGAATGGCTTCACTGTTGTAGTACAATGGGACAGCAGTCTTCCATAGCGATTCTAACATAAAAAAATACTTACAAGCCTCAAGCACCAGGTTGATTTCCGCCAGTGCTTGCGACACAAATTCTGATGGGAAAGGACCACCTCAAATCATTTTGTTTCACACAAAAAATGGTCCCTCTTTGGTACATATAAAGCAGCTAACATAATTATACATTATTTCACTCTTTGTGATCTCTGTGTACTAGTTACCTAATGTCATAGCCCATTTTGTAAAATTCATTTTGTGAAACACTGACAATTTGACGTATAGGCATTTCTCTTTGAGAAAGTTGGTACAGTTCAATACTGAAAGTTTAATGGAAGACTCGGAATAAAACAACAAATCGGCGATTATTTGCGTTACCTATATTAACGATAGCAGTAGTATACCCTACTTAGTATGTACACTGAGAAGGGCTGAGTCTCTTCATTTAAGTCGTGATTTTTTAGTTAGTCTTAATCTGTTCCTCAATTCAAAAATTAGCCGCCTGCGCGATTTAGTTTCTCTAAACCACCACCACCAAGTTACTTAAATGGAATATAAATTTGGAATATCAATTGGTAAGAAAAGAACGCTCATCCTTTCCTTGTTTTACTCCTGGTTGCCGCGTATATACGGCCCATCAACAAACAAGCAGATATTTAAATTTGTGGTCTCTACGCTTCTTGCTAAACAAATCCAAAACTGGCGAATACTCAAAATGTTTCATGCAAAATTTGCCGCCCCTAAAATTTGCCGCTCTAGGCGCGCAACTAGTCCGCCTTTTGGGAAATACACCCCTGGATGTAGCTCAAGGGAGAGTAATGAAAAAACGAGAGCGAAGACGCAAAATGCACCTTACTGTGGATATAAAAGTTAAAAGTAAAGGGGAAGTTAGTATTGGGCAGTTTGCGCATGCGCATTTCTAATTTTTTATTATATGGGACGTTTGTTTTTACTAGAAACATATAAATAAGGATGCGGGCATTGCGCAGTGTGCACACCTGATTTTTACTATATGCGATATGTTTGCCTTTACTATAAGCATCTGTGGTGAAAATTAAAGCAAAATATATTAATAAATAAGAAACACATGTATCGTCATGATTTTTCTTGGCTGAGGTGCCAGAGCTACCGAATTCAAGAAGAACGAACTAAATATATTGTAGGAGCAGTGGCGCCTTCGTATGGACGGACGAATAAAGTGGTCATAATTGAGCCTTCCAACATCAGTTGGAAAATGCGCTAAAAACTAGGTTCTACCATTTAAAAAAATAGAACATATTTTATTAAAATTAACCAAACTGCAAGCTGTGCAAACAGATATCGCATTCACGCGCCTCATTACGTTCTTCAGCCTGATAATTGTCATTACGACTAATTATAGAGGAAAATTGAGTAACTATCAGAGCTGGGCAGTATTCGATTTTGTAAATACTTTTTAGTATTCAAATCCTTTAAAGTATTCAAATACTTTGTAATTAAATACTTTTATGGAAGCAGTATTTGTATTTGTAACTCAAATACTTCCACAAATATTTAGTATTCGAATACTTCCCAAGGTATTATTCGAATACTTCGCATAGTATTTGAATACTTAACCTTCCTTTTTTTACCAAAAATCGACTACTACAAAATTTCTCGGGAAAACACTTTTTTTTATTAATTTTGGTGCGTAGAATCCAAAACAATTCGTACTCTTTCGATCAGACTTCTCAATCAAAAGTTATGGACTAGAAACCAATTTCGAAAGAAAATTTAAAAGGGCTGTAACTTCTGAACTAGTAGCCCAATCATAGAACTGTGTGAAATTATGGATTCTACAGGCCACATTCTATAAGAAATTTTTTTTCCGGATCGATCTGAGACAATTTTTTTTGCGGGCCTCAAAAAAAGGCAATAATAACCTTCCTTTTTTACCAAAAATAGACTGCACTAAAATTTGTCGGGAAAACACTTTTTCTTATTAATTGTGGTGCGTAGAATCCAAAACAATTCGTACTTTTTCGATCAGACTTCTCAATCAAAAGTTATAGACTAGAAACCAAATTCGAAAGAAAATTCAAAGGGCTGTAACTTTTGAACTAGTAGCCCAATCTTGGAACTGTTTGAAATTATGGATTCTACGGGCCAAATTCTATAAGAAAATGTTTTTCCCGGTCGATCTCAGACAATTTTTTTTCCGGCCTCAAAAAAAGGCAGTACTTTTAAGTTATTCAAATATTTGAGAACAATTTAGAAATGTTTAGGGAAAGTTTCCATTGTCACAAAATCAAATATAAAAATCCGATACATCTGAATACCGAACTCGATAGTCTACGTAACTTAAAAACAATAGGGACCTTTCTTATATCCTTAAGACCATGTGTACCAATTTTCAAAGCGATCGCACGTGTCTAAACAAGTTATCATGCACACGGACAAACGGATGGTCAAAAATGGATCTGTTCCAAAATCGCTAGGATTAATTTCAGAAAGGCGTACGTATCTTGTGCACGACGTACGATCGCTTTGAAAACTGGTACACGTATTCTTAAGGATATAACTGGTATAAGAAAGGTCCTGGTAGTTACCTCCTATATAATAATATAATAATAATAATATTAAAAAAGCTAACCCCATACAAAGTATAACTTGATTTTTTATCTAGTATACTATTTTAAATTTTTAATCTATTTGAGTGACAAGTATTTGAATACTTTTTACTGTATTCGAATACTTTTCAAAGTATTCGAATACTTTTTATAGTATTCGAATACATTGTAACGTATTTGAATACTTATTTTTTTAAGTATTTGAATACTTTTCAATGTATCTGTATCTAGTATTCGCTTGTGCTGGACGTAAAAGTATTTAGGTAGTATTCAAATACTTTTTGAAAGTATTCTGCACAGCTCTAGTAAATTATTTTATCACAATGTTCCATTGTAATTGAGACTAATGTTATTAATTTACAATCACAGATTCAGCCCCGTTTGTTTTGTATGATTTGTTTGTTTCTAATCCTTTTAGTAACTGCGTTGGAACTCAAACGTTGATTTTTTTAAATTGAAATTACAGTTTACCATGGTTTTAAAAGATTTACTGTCTTACGAGCGTCCCTAAAATGTATAATATATCATATTTATTTTCAATAATAAGTTTTCTACAATATCTTTTTCTTATTAATACATCTCGTCTGAAAGTTAATAACAAAAGTTGGTCAACTATAATTAACATATTAAAAAAATCAATTTTGAGTTGCAGCACCGTTACTAAGCCATTTTGCCCTAGCTTCAAAATTTTTCACTTTTTCTCTCTAGTGAAAAACCAAAAGACGGCAGTTTATTTCTGGAAACGGTAATGGAATAAGCATGAACAAAAAGGTCACGAGTACTTAAACCGGTTTCCATTATTTGCGCTAATAAGAAAATTACCCATTATTTAATCCCATCAAAATTGCACCACGCTGTACATAGGTACGTACTTACAGACGGAAAAATTTTATTCTTTAAAAGTTGCTTAAAATGATCTAAAATGTCGACATTTGATGAAATTATGTCCCAAAAAACGACGTGTCATCAGAAAAAGTTGAATTACTCATTAACCTGATGAGTTCAAAATTTTAAATTAGCAGCACAAATTAGCACAAAACTATGAGATACTTGGAACTTAATTCCTTTTAAGTCGACACTCCAACCTCACGGACCCAGCTATAACAATTAACGTTGCTCGTATCGCTTTATCGGTAAACCTACAAATTAAGTTTTTGCAACCCCTGAAATGAATAACATCGCCCTAAAGTCTGACAGAAGCAGATATTGATCAGATCAGTGCTACGGCCAACATTTTTCAAACTGTTGCAGGTCTAAATTTGTTGTTCATCATGAACTGTCAATGTGAGCTAGTTTAAATTAAGATTGAAATATGGGACAGAGAACAATAAAATGTGTTAAGCATTATGTTGTCCGTCTCCGTTACTTGTCATGTGTCAAAAGAAAAGAATGGTCGAAATTTTTCTCGTGTTTGATCGAATAAATGTAAGCACGCTAAAAGTAGACGTCAGGCATTTTCATTTAACCCCCTCTGAAATGCACGTCCCTTAACTTGCGCGTTCAACAGATCAATGATGAGACGAGAACCAGATGTGCAAGAAAGCAGAGTGCCATGTAATATGTATGATTACTACAGAAAGGCCCGTCATCACGACCATCTGTATGTAAGTATCTCATAAGTCACTTCTTTAACTACCTGTGGACGGTGATCTGGCCCATGAAAAATGCGCCCACTGGAATGAAATAATTACCTTGCACGTAGCATTAGAATTTCCGTTTAGTCGAAGAACTTACTCGCAATTTCCTGTGTAACGTTACAGCTGAGGTTATTTGACGGAACAGAATCGTCTCAATTTAATTAATTAAATTTTAGGCCACACGGATACAGTATAATAATCTAAATATTTTAGCAACTCGCGGATACGTTCTCACTTTTGTTAAGTAAATTTATCCGCTCGGCTCGCCGTTCATAGTATGCGTACACAAATGGCAGTAAGCACTTTACTTAAGTGTCTGGCATTAGATATACAATGGAGCAGCAGCACACAAGGGTTGTCATAACATTCATTACCATTAAATTTGTTACCCTAACGAATTTTGGCTAGTTATTAGTCTGGGTTGTTACGTTTATGGATTTCGGTGGTTAGTAATAGGAGAATCGTATTGTTTAGCAGGTATTTGTGCCGACGAAGGTAATTAAATTGCTACCAAACGTTGCGCAACGTTATGAAAGGGTCCGCAAAAAATAATGTTGTTAATTTACTTTCAATTGCAAGCCAGTCGCGTTTCCATTTTTCGGAACAGCCGGGCAAATGTATGGTGAGTGTACAGTAAATATCAAACAAGGCGCGTTACTGTTTTTAATTTTTTTTAAAATACGCGCTCTCGGTTTTTCAGTTTATCTGTGACCATGTCCGCTGAGGGGACGAGACCGAGGGATAATATGTTTATCGACAAATGAGAGAAATGTGCTATGACGTATAGTTAATGTTGTGTATCTTACAACATAACACTTGGGAAGGGTTACATTGAGCAATTTTACCTGCGGAATTTTTGTCAACAAGAGAGTTTAATTAAATTTAATATGTTTTTTTTTTTTTTTTTTTTTTTTTTTTTTGAGTTGGATCCATTCGTTCCTCGAAATGGGGGTTGAAAATATTATGTTTTAATCAAAAATCTCTAAACCTTCCCCATATAGTTTTATTCGTTGAAGTTTTTTAAAAATAACAGCGACTATAGTTTCGGCGTACTGCCATCATCAGGCGATGTGAAAGTTAACAGGAAAACGGTAAATTACAAACGTTGAAGACGGATAAGACGAACATGTTGTTTTTTTTTAATTATAAACTGGCCGAAGCCAAGTGAAGAACCTGAAGGGTGGTTAAAACGGAAAGGTTGTCCTAAGTTTCAAGACGAATTAATTATCAAGCCTTGTTAAGACAACCAACCGGGGGGGTTGAATTTTTACATTAAAGTTGCCGTCTGCATGATCTCGAATTTAAACTTTACTTAAATAATTTAAATATGTAGTCATCTTAATAGTTTCAATACTTTTATAAGTTTATTTTTTCCCCCCCGTTCTTTTGAAATGTGTTAACCCAAATTTCAACTTTAATGTAAAAATTCAACCCCCCCGGTTGGTTGTCTTAACAAGGCTTGATAATTAATTCGTCTTGAAACTTAGGACAACCTTTCCGTTTTAACCACCCTTCAGGTTTTTCACTTGGCTTCGGCCAGTTAATAATTAAAAAAACAACATGTTCGTCTTATCCGTCTTCAACGTTTGTAATTTACCGTTTTCCTGTTAACTTTCACATCGCCGAAACTATAGTCGCTGTTATTTTTAAAAAACTTCAACGAATAAAACTATATGGGGAAGGTTTAGAGATTTTTGATAACATAATATAAATTTAATATGTACCAATGAATTCATTCCCAGGTAACTCGCTCCAATGAAAATTCACGTTCACAAAAAATTGCTGTCAGAAGGCGTTTTTGCAATAGCTACCAATGGCCATGCAAGTTTTATCGCCGCATAAAAACCTTTGGAAACGTTAGAAAATAGGAATCCTAAAAATAAGTGTTAAATACGAAAATGGTACTCCAACAAATATGTAACAATATTTTTGAGATTTCCTCCTCAATATAGATCCTTTGGCGGAGGGTATTGAAGTAAATCTAGAAATTGTGAATTTCAGTGGTCTAAAATTTTAACAATTCAATTGCTTGACCCTTGGTAATAGGTAAAGTGCCGTTGTTAAGTCTTAGCAAGTGTATTTCACCCGTTCAAATATGATAGGTGGATGGTTTGAATACGAGTTTTTAAACGCTGTTGAAGATTCAATACTTCCCGTTCCCATAATTCACTATTCACTACTGTGATAAAAGGCGGGGCGAGGTTTTAGAAAATAAAAATAAAATCAATACTCCATACCCTGCTCCATACATGATTTTTTTACAGTTTTTGTGAATTTTTTCTGTTTTTTTATTAATACATTAAGTTTAAATACATATTTCCCTCTTCCTCCTTTTTTCCCCTTGTCGTT
The DNA here is from genome assembly GCF_008802855.1 of Photinus pyralis. NCBI lineage: Eukaryota > Metazoa > Arthropoda > Insecta > Coleoptera > Lampyridae > Photinus > Photinus pyralis. The sequence goes on from NW_022170819.1 coordinate 19,309,796, forward strand.
GTAAATTAGCTACTTACACTGACGATACGTGACGTTTTGGTATTCGTGACTTTTTACTTCTTCACACCTATTAATTAACATAATATCACGTTGTTATAATGAATTTTTTGAATGCCATACTTTCTAAAAGACTAGAACCGAAAAGAACCGTTATGGACCGAAAAAATGATCAGAACCGAACCGTTTTTTAGAACCGAAAGCAAACGGGAACCGTTATAAATTTTTCGCTTAAATATAAATAGAACCGGAACCGATATTTCAGTTGGGTCCGGGTCCCTGGGCCTATTGCGTTTAATTTTAGGTCCAGTGACAATACTCTGTTACCTACTAAGTTCTCATTAGTTGGTAGCAATTTGACGAAGTGTAGGAATTGTAGCAATATTGCAAGTTGGTAGTTAAATAATGACAAATTTGTTATGATTGCTCATAATATTGCTAGAATGTTGTGTGAACAATCTTGCTATAGTTAATAATATTGGCTAATTTGATTTTTCGTATTGCTTCTTAATTTATTTCATTATTGTTTACCCCATTATTCCTTTTTTAGTACTCTTTTGGTTTCTTTTCAGGGGACTTTTTAAAAGAAAAAAACAATTACCATTATGTAATGGTTTTGTCCATCTGTCTGTTTGCCCGTCTGTTCCTCGTCTAACTCGAGAACGAAAGAGTTCAAGAATCAGTACTATAGAATATGAACCGGATTAAAAGTCTGGTTCCCGAATGAGAGCCCAATGGTAAAAAATTCCCCTACTGGCCTGGTAAAATTGGACGAATCGATGGAATTTTGAAAATTGGTACAGTTGTTCCTTAGTGTCTAAGTTTCAAGAAAATAAAAAGTCCTTTGGGGGAGAGGGCAAACTCGAAGGAGGGGGGTTTGTCGCTTGTATCTCAGTAACTGCCACTTGTAGCGAACAGTTTAAGTAAAACTTAAATCTAATTACCGATATACATCGTGTGTTTACGATGTGCGCATTATTTCCGGCGTAAGTGGGGACGCGCGACGCGTTCCTTCGATGCTGGTGTTATGAAGTCCATTTATGATTGGCGGTGTCCTCGAAACTCCGAGGAGGAAGATTATTTCATTGTGGAAGTGGGGTTTCGTTAAATACGAGGAATAAAAGTAAAAACGGGGGCTTATTGGAGCGTGTACGTTTCCTTATGCTATTTTTTATTCGGCAGTCCATCCGATTTGATTAGTTTATCATAATTTTGTGCAGAAGCAAGTTACCTAAAGTTGTGTGAGAAGTTTAAAGCGGCCTATCCGTCTTATAAAAAAACTGTTGAAAAGTTGAAAAAGCATGCATTTAGAGCACCGCCAGACCTCCTGTTAAGGTTTTCTTGTTTAAGGTTAGAAGTTTGTACCGTCTGAACAGCTACCGACAATTCGTGATTTTATTTTTCAAGTTAATATTGTTATTATTTGTCTGTTAAAGAAAAATGAAGTTCGGAATCTGTCAGCGTTTGTGTGAGGAGTTAATTGCCCCTATTGTTTATCAAAAGAAAAAAATACTGTAAGTGATTCAAAAATTTTCATATTTTATTAGTCGAACGCTTGCGTGCGGAGGAATTTGTCTAAACAAGCTTTGTGAACTTTTCTTTCTTTCAGGAATTTTGTTTTAATTTTTCATTTCATGTATTTCGGAATAAATTTTTGTCATTGTCAATCATTTAATTGTGTGTTTATTCCAATTGATCAAAATTTGTGTAGTTAATTCTGTGGAATTTTCGGAAGTTGATCGAGGATTACTGAATGTCCCAAATTATTAATTTAAGTCAATATTGGAAATTTTCTTTGTAGCAGATGCCGGAAGTGTACGAGGAGAGATTATAAAAATTCCAATTTTGATTTGATTTCTTTGAGCTAGCTGGACACTTGTCTTGTGGGTGGTGTAGCTGACCGCATATAAACCTCTCGCCAGCAAAGATTGCCGCTCAGAGAACACTTGACCCCGGTCTACAATCTATGTTTTTCTAAAGAGCACTTCCGGGAGAGTATCGTGTTAATGTTGAACAAAAAGACTTTTCGTTTAACATTGGCACGATCCTATTCCGAAAGTCGCTCAGATCTTAAGAAAAACATAGATTGTAAATCGACACACGGTGTGCTGTGACCGGCAATCTTTCCTGGCGAGAGTTACAGTTTACTTCCTTTTAAGAGGATTTTTAAGTTTGAATGAATGTCTTGCGAATGGACCCAATTTAATTGTAAGAAAACATCGTGAGAGTATCGTTAGATATTACAAAGCCATTCGAAATGATAAGTGTACGTGAAGAAGACAAGCCATTCCGGAAGTTTCTCTGATGGAGGAATAGTAGCTGTCGATACGTGAAAATTTACCAATTATAATTTTCTTTCAGAAATATCAGTTCTCGGATTGAAATGGGATAAAGGTAACGACACTTTATATGCATAATCCGAGGTTAGAAAAGGAAAGAGATGTGTTCTCTCCTCAGTCGTACGAGTGTTCGATCCGCTGGGACACATGTCTCTAGTCACAATCCAGACAAAATTGGTACTTCAAGGATCCTGGAGTAGAAATCCCGAAGGGGGAGATAAAGTTGATGAAGAGGCAGAAAAGGAATTTCGTCTGTCGTCATTGTCCCTACCGAGCTTAAAGGAAGATTCTTTCTACGTCATTTGTAAATGGAGAATGCGTCCAGCCTTCAACTTCATGCCTATACTACTGCTGTGTTCTTGAGGATTGAAAGTGCAATTGATACTTTCGAAAGCAAAATTAGCCCGTTACGAATGAAAGTATTTCAAGTTGATGGAATATGTAATTGGAGCGTTCGAGTTCGAGTTGTTAAAGAAACCCTCGGATATGAAGAGATCCCTACTCATTTCAGGACTGATTTTGGAATGGAGACATCTGAATCTGAATCCAGCAGACTTGCCTTCAAGAGGCAATTTATTGGATTGAGATGGCGGGTCTCTGTTTCCAGCTATAACGAAGAAGACATTGAAGTTGAAAGAAAGAAATCAGCGTGCAACCTTGGGATATGCTCAGAAAGTCAGATGATGGTAGAATCGTCGTCTTATCGAAGGATTCTTGCGATCTACCATTTATTAGACAAGTGAAGCAAACAAACGATGGTCTCCCATGGACTCGTATTGTTCTTCAATTGTGCCAATTGCATTTTTCTCCAAATTGCCCTTAGTACTTTTGTTTGGTTTATTTATTGAAGCACACCCTAACAACACCGTTTCGTATAATAAGCGGTTATTGTAGACTAAAACCCTATATATTGGTATATTCTTGTAGGAATATTATGCGTTTATTATTTCCGATTGACATACGATTTATATGCATAATGTGCGTACGTATATTAAAGTGGTATTATATACGTTTAACAAACGAATGCTAAAAAACTGTTATTTATATACAAAGTGAACTCGATGGTTTATATGAATAAAAATCGTATTTTAAACGTAGGTATAAAACTGGTCTACACAAAAACGTATACCATACTACCAATACCGAATTTATACTTTCAAAGCGTTTTTTAAACGTATGTGTTTGCTGGGTAGGTTTGTTTAACCCTTGTTTCTCATATTTTTCAGTTTTCCGCCTTTATTTTGTTTTGTTTGGTTGATATTTCCACGCCTTACTTCATCTTTAATATTGGGATGTATTTATAGTTAAAGTTCCTTGCAAATACCGATTTAAATAGCTAATATCTTTTTCTAATCGCCCGGTAACAGCTTTAATTAACTATATTTACATAATATCATGTCGTTTACGTTCCAAATTCCTCTCTGGAACATTTGGTTTTATTTTGGCCGTAACATTTCAACTCATAAAATTCGTATGTTTTAAACAAACGCCCAAAGACAAATTAACTTCCGTCAAGCTTTTCTGTGTTCGCTCCTTTGCTAATAATATATTTTCTCAAATATTTACCTGCCATTATGTCACTTCCGACCGACTTTTCTAAACACCTGCCCTCTGTAAAGGATCTACCCATAATAGTGGAATTGTCTGCTTCCGAGACGCCAATAGTAGACACATTGCGCATCTATCACAACGAATTTGTGTACAAAAAAGTGTGAACTATGAATGGAATGACGTAAACACCAAACTCTTTTGTCCCCCAAAAACTTTCTGTCGAGAGCTCAACTGGTCGCACACGTTTTCCGTCTTGTAATCGCTGAAATTAACTACGAAAAACGTAAAAATAAACAGTCGATATTCTGGTACGTTTTTACCGAGTCCTCCAGAGACTTCTGTTTGAAAAATTGCTTGTTTGTGCGAATCGATTCGCCATTTTTACTACTTTACGCCCTTAATTAGTATAAGTCTCCGTAAAACGACACGATTATCGATTAATTTCCCTTAGAGTGTATAATCATTAATCAGTCACTTCAAAGTAACAACCCTCTATTGACATTCGATTCAGAACGCTATAAGCATTCCATCAAAGACAATTAATTTAATTTGCCATCGGCCTCTTTTTTGCGCGGCCAAATTTGTAATTAGCAAATTGCGCCCCGCCTTCTGTTTTTAGTTTAGCTACAAAGTTTCACTTTCGGAGTGTAACGTTTTTTTCTGGCGGTGACATAACGTTAAGAACTTCCGACGCGAATGTTGAACGTAAAATGTTTCTCGGCACGTTAAATATGTTTGAAAATAAATGGTTTAAGCTAATTATGCACCCCTTGTTGAAGGGCTTACATAACTTCGGCATAAAGTTTACTCACAACAAAAATATTACTTTCAGACCTAATCAAATAATAAACTTAATTAAAATGAATCTTGGGAAGTTTCTCTCTACCTGGACTTTTATTAGTATAGGATGCTAAAATACAGGTGTCTATGGTTATTTAGGGCGGCACTAAACGTCTACACTTGACATTTTTATAACACTTTTTAGTGTGGGGTAATAGTTAAGATCTATATTTGGATTACATCAGTCGAACTTGGGTGGCTGTTCTTTTACAAGTTAGTATCAAATGCTTCACTCTGGGACTGTCATTTTGATCTTTCTAAATTAAAATTCGCTAGAAACGTTAGCGATGTTGATGGTTTCACACACAAGCATTGATTCGGAATTCCATATACGACATGATCCAACACAGTAACTTAAAACACACGTTGAATGGTTGGATGTAGATAGGGGTTGGTGTCAACTGTGCAAAGATTAAATTATATTAAATTAATCTTTGTGTAGAAGCAGTTTACGTTTGTATTTTAGAACGTCTTACACTTTCAATCCATTTTGCAATTTCTAAAAGGGAAAGACGTATTTAATGGATTTAGTTGGAGAGCTTTCTTAAGTGGTTCGGAGACCATTTGCTACCATATTTAGGAGAATCATTGCTGATTATTATTGACAATGCTAGTTATCACAGTAGCTTACTGGAAAACTTGCCAAATCCTTCCTGACCTAAAGCACAACTACAGCCAGAGCTGGGCAGAATACTTTCAAAAAGTATTTGAATACTAAATAGTAAATACCTACTTAACACAAATCAAAGGTATTTGAATACTAAATACTTTTACGTCCAGCACAAGCGAATACTGGATACAGATACATTGAAAAGTATTCAAATACTTAAAAAAATAAGTATTCAAATACTTTAGAATGTATTCGAATACTTTCAAAAGTATTCGAATACTTAAAAAGTATTCTAATACTATCAAAGGTATTCGAATACTATAAAAAGTATTCGAATACTTTGAAAAGTATTTCATTATCTTACTTTGAAAAGTATTCGAATACAGTAAAAAGTATTCAAATACTTGTCACTCAAATACATTAAAAATTTAAAATAGTATACTAGATAAAAGGCTTAATACTACTAAAAAAATCAAGTTATACTTTGTATGGGGTTAGCTTTTTTTATATTTCTATTGTTATATACAAATTTAAGGGGAGTAAAAGCGTATTATTATTATATAGGAGGTACCTACCAGGACCTTTCTTATACCAGTTATATCCTTAAGAATACGTGTACCAGTTTTCAAAGCGATCGTAAGTCGTGCACATGATACGTACGCCTTTCTGAAATTAATCCTAGCGATTTTGGAACAGATCCATTTTTGACCATCCGTTTGTCCGTGTGCATGATAACTTGTTTAGAAACGTGCGATCGCTTTGAAAATTGGTACACATGGTCTTAAGGATATAAGAAACGTCCCTATTGTTTTTAAGTTACGTAGACTATCGAGTTCGGTATTCAGATGTATCGGATTTTTATATTTGATTTTGTGACAATGGAAACTTCCCCTAAACATTTCTAAATTGTCCTCAAATATTTGAACTTAAAAGTACTGCCTTTTTTTGAGGCCGGAAAAAAAATTGTCTGAGATCGAGATCGATCGAGAGTCCATAATTTCAAACAATTTGAAGATTGGGCTACTAGATCAAAAGTTACAGCCCTTTGAATTTTTTTTCGAAATTCGTTTTTTGTCCATAACTTTTTATTGAGAGGTCTAATCGAAAATGTTCGAATTGTTTTGGATTCTACGCACCAAAATTAATAAGAAAAAGTGTTTTCCCGAGAAATTTTGGAGTAGTCGATTTTTCGTAAAAAAAAAAGGGAGGTTAAGTATTCAAATACTATGCGAAGTATTCGAATACTTCTCAAACTATTCAAATACCTTGCGAAGTATTCGAATACTTTAAGAAGTATCCAAATACTTTGTGAGATATTCGAATACTAAATATTTGTGAAAGTATTTGAGTTATAAAAACAAGTACTGCTTCCATAAAAGTATTTAATTACAAAGTATTTGACTACTTTAAAGGAATTGAATACTAAAAAGTATTTACAAAATCGAATACTGCCCAGCTGTGACTACAGCTATAGCCACCCTGTATATCCGAGATTTACACAATAGAATTTATTTAAAAAGTATTTTATATTAAATTAATTTTCTTATAATTTGCCTATTTTACACATTCCTTTCGAGTTGCACGTTGTTCTTTTATAAAATTATACAATTTTTACAAAAAATTATTGTGTCAGAATTAACAACGGCGAGGGAAATTCTTGTCCTTCAGAAAATTTCGAGGAAATAGCTCGAAAATATGTGGGAAATGGACGAAATTAGAGGAAATGTTGGGAAAGTATTAGGAAATTGTGGGAAAATAGAAGGAAGTTTCAAAGGATAATGAGGAAATTATATGAAAATATGAGAAAATTTTATTTCATGTCAATTCGGAGAAATTGTTGTGAGAAATGTTAGAGAGCAATTTTTAGACAATAAAAGAAATCTTTATCCCCTAAAATAAGTCGTGACCAACCCCTCAGGGATACCTGTAACCATGAGGGTAAAAAGAAAGCACTCGTTAAGTTTTAAATCTGCTCTGGTCGTTTTCCCAGAGTGTGAGTGGGTTGATCAAGAAGTTAGAAGTTAAACCAAGAGCGAGCCAGCATCTCCATCCAGCCACTTTCGCGCTGCGGATGAAGATTTTCGCAGTATTTCCAAGAAAGAGAACATGACAAAATTTCAACGTCCTTACTCAGCGAGGAGTCTGCACTCGGTCTATGCAGAGCACAGGTGGGCCGGCCAATTTCAGTTCCACATTGAAAAAACCTTCCTAGCGACGGTTCTGCGCCGGACCAATTTTTATTTGGATTCAAAGCCGTGACCAGAACGCAACCAGAACTCCTGGTGTACAAACAATAAGGGCACCATTAGTTTTCATTACGATTGAACTAGCGTCGTAGTGTATTGAACACACTATTGAAGAGGGTTATATATGCTCAAACGCTCTTTAACCTTCCTGGCACCGGGTGGGGTAGCTTGAGCTTTTTTTTTGCAATTTTTTGATGTAGCCGTTTTATCTTGTTTATGGTTCGTTACATTGTTCTTTGTAGTGTTAGGCACCTACTTAATTCAAAAATAGCCGAAAACAGTTTAAGGAATTTCAGATTTATTTCAAAATTTGCAGTGATGCGCTGACGGGGTGAGAACTCACCCCACGTGGTATTAGGTAATACCTACCGGATACTGTTTGGTACAGTTTTCAAATATCTTTTGCTATGATTTCTTTCTGTAGGTAACCATATTTATTTATTTATTTATTTGTTTAACGGAAATACCATTTTTACAAAAAATACAAAAGTTATATCATATAGCAAAATGTAATATGTTACATTACTTTATTTTTGAGATTTCACAGTCGGTATTTAGCATAATTGGTTGAAAAAGTCAGGAATTTGGAAAAGCTAATTTTTGTGTGTGTGTTTTTTAAATATTACATCAGCGTATATTTGACTACAAATTGGATTTTACATTACAATAATGTTTAATGTGCTAAGGAAAATAATTCTGATGAGTTTTCCACCGTGCCCAGAACGCTTGCAGAATTTCCTCTCTGTATTTCTAACGCTATACGTTGTACGAAAAATGCACCTGCTCGTCGGTCGCCTGATTTTTCAACTAAAACTTGACCCAATTCTTCACTAAAAGATTTTGCGTCGGGTGACCCCACACAAATTAAATGAGTTCATAAAAAATGCGATTACATATTGAAATTTTTAATTGATACCTATTATTTATAAAGGTTCTTATTATACTATTCACTATCAAATGGAATAATCAGTATCATTAGGCTTAAAAAAATGTGGGAAGACATTGTGCAAGCTCTGAAGGGGTAGTAAAGTGTGTACAAAATGTTAAATTCAGTGTACTTACATTTTTTAAATTCGTGTTTTATTAAACTGCCCAAATGATCTATACTGCATCAAATATTACCAATGAACAATAATCAATTCACAAGTTTCCTTCTCATAAAGTTTAAAATCGGAAAAATTTGAAAAAAAGTTGGGGTAGGAATTTACCTCGCGCGGCATCAGGAGTATTGAAAATCATCCAAGGCCAGGAAGGTTAATTTTGTGTACTTGGAAAGCTTGGAAATGTGGCTATTTTAGTCCAGGCAACGAACCCCAAAAAAGGCTGAATAGAGGAACAAAATTATATAGAAGACAATTTTGGCACAGATGTAGGGGAAGGTATCCTAAACAACATATAAGCACTAAAAGTACTGAGGGGTGGTGTGTGAGCTAAAGGAGGGGGAGGGGTTAAAGGTCCCTTTTTTTTAGTTTTTCGTGAATAATTTGAAAACGGTTGGTCCTAGTTAAACATTTTGCTATAGAGAATTAAACAGGATAAAATATCATTTTGTAGGTGTTTAATTTAATTCTCTAGAGCAAAATTTGTAATTAGGAGCAACCGTGTTCAAATTATTCAGGAAAAACTAAAAAAAGGGACCTTTAGCCCCCCCTTACCTCAAACCCCACCCCCCAGTACTTTTAGTATGTTGTTCAAGATATTTTCTCCTACATCTGTGTCAAAATTAGCACCAAATGAAGCAAGAGGCTCAGGATATAGACAGAGATAACGATAGATTTTGTGCGATGATTAATAAACGTCTGTCACCGCAATTATTGGCTTTACATATGTTAGAACTAGCGTATAAGCGTGTATCAACGGATGTTTTTCTTACCCGGACTACGAAATTGGGACACTCTGTACAGTACATCTTGTCCGCAATCACGAAACAGATATGGAGATATTCCTCCTAACTATCAAGACAACATGTGTTGCCGTTTTTTCAACGAAATTCGTGAGGATCTTTTACTAGCAATGTAACCAGAAAGAAGGGAAGATAAATTTTTCTTGCATTAATACTCATTAGGTTTCCTTGCGTACCCAACCCACTTAGGAGAAGTCATGATTCATATTGCAATAAATTTTGGGTGGTTCAACGAAATAAATTGAATAAGAGATTTCAGTGAGTATTTACGAATTTCTGAGTATCGTCGATGGATAGTCTCAGCTCTCCAATGCACGTATATTGTACATATTCAGATATCTAGAGCTATCTGAATATATGGGCGGATTTCCATTAAAATGTCCCTAGATATCCCTGAAAATCCGAGGATATTCAAAGGTGTCTGGTGGATCTCCGTGAATTTGCACTTTAAATGGACGTTTGGTGTACAAAACTGATTCCCTCTCGACATTTTATGAGAGAGTACTAATTTATTGTGTATGGCATTATCGGTGTGAATTGTTTCTTTGCTTTTATTAATTTAGGGGAAGTTTACTGTAATGGGTTGATATTCGCAATGCCAAATATATAAACAAAAACTTTAACACGTAATTTGTTTCTTCTACTTCTTTGGTAAGCTAATGTTGATCTATTTCTTTTTGGTTCAGGTAAATAGTTTACTTCCTCTGGAGAGGTTCAATAGTTCAAGCTTCCACTAATTAAAAAATTCAGAGATTTCGAAATCCATGCAACGATCTATGACCTTGGAAATGATAACTGATAAGCGTCTAACGCCACAATGTAAAACCCAAATAACCCTTATTCACTTGGATCGTTTGCTCTACTCGCTTGCAAGCTCGCTCGTGTCGCAAACGTCAACTTTCTGAACCTCATAACGTGCTCGTAATAGTATTAAAGGAGACAAACAAAACAATTGAGCACTAATAAGTAAATACCGTACCGACAGTATCCGACACTTTTCCATAACCTACCGATTGCGGCCGAGTACGGTACAATCGACACTTGATGCGATACCGTTGTCATACACGAAAACATAAACATTTCCAATGTTAACATTTAAATGTTGCATTGATTTTGGAGAAACTTTCAAAACTAGTTGTACAAATAACTATTTTGCCTTTATTTTATTTCGTTCAAAAATCTTCGAGAGAAAGGCTCAACTCCTGGTGTTGTGACATCTATTATACTAACAATCTATCCTGCAGGATGCACTGAGCAAAATTAGAACAAATTGAGTCAGGAGATTCACATTATTAGTAGTGTGGTCTAGTTGTAAAGATAGTCATTGGTATATGTTTTCAACAACGCTGCAACTAAGGTGACTGAAACCTTTCCCAAATCATAAAATTAAGACCGACTCGGACCGACCACGTCCTTTTCCAGGAGTACTTTCAAAAGAACAGCGTCGAATAGCTAGTCCGCCTTGGACAGAAGCTGTTTCTGGTGAACATACTAACAAAATCTATTCTGAAGTGAAGAGCCGAAGCCGGAGTTGATTTATTTACCATCAAAATCCAAAGATCTTATATTATACTACAATAATATACAGAAATGTTCAAGGACCAAATTCCATCAGCAGAATTTTTTTGGTTTTTTGGTTTAGGAATGGTAAGAATTTTTTTCAAAAGTGGAAAATGTATACTCAAAAAAAAAAACAGTTAACACCGAGGGTTTAAAATTACGCACATTTTGGGAAAGAATCCTGCAAATTAGTTAAGACAAAACGTTGGATCCCAAATTATCGCATTTTAAAGGATCTTAGTCCGTAAATTCATGTAAATTACTATAGGCAAAGGAAAGTGCAAGTGTATCATGACGAAATCCTGTTGCGTTAAACTAAAGTCGGTTGCTCTTTGCTCTAATAAATTGATTAAAATAACTTTACAACCGTTCTATATGAGCCAATTAATACTGATTGATAGAACCGAAAAATGTTGGTGGGGTGCTAATGCACCGCGTAATAATGAAACATGTTTACCTATCGAGAGCAAGTATCGCACAAAAAATCTGCAATAAAAAGGTCGTAAACCTGGAATTAATTGTAATTTCAGATGCGACCTTAATGACTTATGACGCATCTGTCGCGGATAATATTTTTTATGGATCTCACGCCGAAATTGCTTTCGGTAAAACATGCAGAACACGAGATTCGCTCACCTGTTCCGACATGCAAAACGGCCGTGACCAACAACGCCAGAGATCGAATCGGCGGCGGCGTCCCCTGACACCCCATTGAAGACGTCTGCCTTTAATTGAAATTCGAGCGCATTTATTAAGGGAGGCAAAATCAGTTTGGTAGAGAAACGCACGCTAATTTACTGAATAATTATCTAAACTGTTGGCATTTATGTTAACATTTAATTATAATGGTTTACAACGACACACGACGAACGAATTCACGCAACTCACGCAATAGTGGTTGTTTGTACACTTGCACATACTGCTCGAGTATGCAGCACACTCGATTACGCAAAGCTCACATTAACGACGATCATCATGTGAATAATCGCAGATGTTTCGACTGTCTTTTTTTCCCAAGAATTTTTGCTTGTGCGACTCCCCCCAACTTGAACTGATGAGCGTCGATCCCAAAAAAAGTCGAAAAAATCAAAACCGCTTCGAAAAATCGACGCCGCCGCTAACAATTGCGTACGTCGTCGTCGGTGTGCGAGATGAAACGGAAGAGCCAAACGTCCACCTAATTCAGGCGTCGTCGGCAAACTAAAAGGATAGTAAACCGAAAGGCAGAAGAACCGGCGCGGAATTCTAAAGCGCCGAATAAATCCCAACTCACCCCCGCACGACCCCATGTTGGCTGGGGGTCATATCATTGCTTGATTTTGAATCGAACACACACACACGCGCGGGGGTTGTATTTTATTTGTTTGCATGGTGCGCATAAAGCTGTCTACCGTCGAATTATAAGATTAAAATGTCAAAATTTCGTGAAAAATCTTACTCGGTCTCCATTAATTTTACAGAAGACAGTCGTGCACCTTAAAAATGACACCCCCATGTATTTGTAACCAGTCATAGTAGCAAGCCTCCACATTTGATCGGAATTAAATAGGTACTTATCCAAAGTTTGTGAATCTCAGGTGGTAAACACATTAAAATTCAATCATTGCAGTAGAAATTCGCTGCAAGTAGACAGGTAGAACAGCTCATACAACAAGCGAAGAGAATGTTAAGATAATTTCCCGAAAATGTACAGCATTAGAAGCTCTTGGTGGCATAACGCATTTAGCATAGAGCACCCAGTACTGTTTGCTTTTACCTTTAATTTCAAATTATTATTATGGCTTGGCGTAATGTGAAAACAACCTTTCTGTTGGTGCATATTTAAAGTGGCTTTGACCCTCGTATCCATGTTAAAGAGAATTGCGTATCTTACCTGTATCAATAAATGATGATTATATTCCGGACATCTGCAAAAAGAGACAATATCAGTAGGTGGTATACAAAATAAAATTTGTTTAACTTAAGCAGCAAATGTGCATCCACTTGGAAAAACAACATGTAAAAGTAGGTATATCATCTTACACCCTAATTATTGGCAGCTAATTACATGTGCAAAAATGTATCATCCCCTTGTTTTTCTTTAGTATGACATGTTATACCGTTACAAAGCTTCCCTAACTAAAGGCAATTTTAACGATCAAGTAAAGGACCATTAATACTAAACAACTTTTCGAGCCGATTTTGGGTTACAGGACAAATAAGAGAGACGTCCATCAATTTACGTACGCTTCTTTTGTTTCCATATTCATAAATTTGTTAATCAAAAGCTGCCTCTAAAGTGATCAAGTAATCAAACAAGTATAAAGGTTTATCGCATTTTCCATTGAACAGTATCTACTAATAAACTACGGAATACAAAAAGAACGAACTAAATGTATTGAAAGTTGTAGGAGTAGCTATAAGGCCTCGCAACAGACGGACAGGCGGGCGAACAGAGGAAGTGACTGTAATAGCGCACTTCGTTCACTACTAACTCCATAGAAACAATTTAATTGATTCATTTTTCGCGCTTTAGTAATGGGTAATAAAGTAAGAACTACACCGTGTTCAGGGCCACTATAGGGGCATTCTAGAAACGGTAAGAGATACTAATTTGGTGAAATGGCAGAAAAGTTGCGCAATCAAAAGTCTAAGAAGAAGCGTTTAGAAATCCCTGAAAATTTTTTGGTTTTTGAAATATTTTCAAAAAATTCCATTTTTCGATATTACAAACTATTTTTTCTGGCGTTAATATTTGACCTAGAGCTTTTAATGCTCTTTAAGGTTACGTTGCTAATTTTTTAATCCGACATATTTCACATATTATGGGGAACCATCTTCAACTTCATTGTTTTAAATACGGCCGTAATACTCCGATATCATATTCTTGAAACTTGTTTTATTCTAAATTCAATGCACTTTATGGTTGCATTGCATTTATTAAAAAAAATCTGGTTATACGGACCCCGAGCTGAAATTACAAGTAAAAAGGATTTCGCCCTAAGGCGGAGTGGAGTAACTTCAGGGAATTTTCCATGCATTTATCATAAATATGTTATGGTTAAAATTTTAATGGGATATCGCGATAAATAAGAAACTTGGCATGGTGCAATCTACGTATTCGCGTATTTTATTTCTGCAGTATGCGACGTTTGCCTTTACTAGAAGCATCTGTGGTCAAAATTTCAAACTAGAAGCGTCTATGGTTAACATTTCAAAAAAATATCTTCATAAATAAATTAAACAAATATAGCAAACGAGCTCCTGGGTATAGCTATAGCATGTGCAAAACCAAATTTTAAACCTGATGTTAGTTTTGCTTTTATTTAAAGTGTATATGTATATATATACATCGCGCTATCATTATTGCGTCCGTACGTATTTGTACTTTATTGCGTCTCCTAGAACGGATAGGAATTCTTAAACTATTGCCGCGAATGTTGGTTTGGAATCGTATGTCGTGGCTAGAATCGTAACCAGATTTCAAAAATTCCCAGTATTTCGATATACGAATTTTCAGTCATATTGAATCATTCGTGCGTCCTTTCATATGCGCCATTGTCACACCCGTATATGGATTTCGCCGTATATTATTGCGTCCTTCAATGTTGCCAATGTTAATGCTCAGTCATTCCTCGTCTAATCACATATTCAAGAGGACGTTGATCCGGCAGGAATTAATTTAATTATACGAGTCCAATTGCTTTTCCTTGTAAAGGTGTGGAACTTAGTATAAAATTTTGATTTTGGTTTTTGTCGACGTATGTCTCTATTGTAATTACTTGTATTGAATTTGTAAGGTAGAAGTAAATAATTATAAATAAATGAATGTTTTCTTATAAGTTACTGGTGATCGATTTCGCTTTTATTTAGCATATTCGGACCTTAGCGTCAATTAATAAAGGTCCGAAGTTGCTAAATAAAAGCAAAATCGATCACGTATAGGAAAACATTCATTTATTACTATAATGACTTACTTTTACCTTATCTACAAATAAAACAAGTTTATTGAATAAAATCTTTTGAATTTTTAGATTTTTGCAGATCAGCTCTGGGTTACGGAATAATGCAAAAAAATTAAAGTGTACGCTTGTAGTAAAAATTTGTTTTCAAATGGTGGGAATAGTATGAGAAACGACACGTTGCAATTGAACCTCGCCAAGTTAATATTTACAGCCATTAAAGGGGGGTCAGCTGTTAAGCATCAACCAAAAATATTCAAGAGCGAAATTTAATTTATTGATAACCAAATACCACCTTTTAGGTTAAACCATTTTATTGAATAGAATTTTTTGAATTGTTACATTTTTGGAGATCAGCTCCAATATAATTAAACGTATCTGGACGCAACAATGTACTTTCCGAATGGAGAGTATAATAATTATCCTCATTTAAGATATAAAAAGATGATTATCTTATCGAAATGATGTCTATAAATAGCTTACAGTGTTGCCACATGTTGGACGCAATAATATACCAACTTTGTAAAACGTATACTTGAAAGCGTATACTAATTTACCGCCCCTAGCTGCAAAGTGCTGAACTAAAAATATACAACTTCGTACGAATTGCAACTATTATTGCGTCCACTAAAAATTCGTTATCTTTTAATATCTCGAAAACGGCAAGAGATGTCTCAAAACTGGTTTGTGCTATAGGAATCTGTTAAACCGGTGCATCCTTCGTTGATAGTATTTGAATGATAAAGTGGCGGGAACATGGAAATACAGGCGATGCCTTTATTGCGTCCGATATTCGGACGCAATTGTTCGAAGGACGCAATAATGTGCGTAATTGGTAAATGTATGGACGCAATAATGATAGAACACTGTGAATGCTGATCGATTAGGCTCAACTTTTGGAATTGTGTTTTATATGGCTAAAGCTATGCGCATGTTGGATTCGGTGCATAATTAACGGAGATGTCAAAAGGGCCTTCCTTATTTTTTGGGCTACATTGCCAATTCACGAACTCCGATCTACAAATTTGATAAAGAATCCACCTGCAAAATTTCATCGTAATCGGTCCATTCGTTTATGAGTTATCGTGCTAACGGACGGACGGACGGACAGACACCGCAAAATTATAAACTCGCTAGAAGCTCGTTAATGAGGAAGTTGGCACTGCTCAGACTGCGCATGCGCACACCTAATGTTTACAATATGAGATATGTTTGTCTTTAAAAGAAGCATTTGTGGTTAAAATTTCAAAAAAGATATCCCGATAAATAAGGCAGTTGATATTGCGCACCCTGCGTATTACTTTTATGTTGGGGCTTGTTGTGCGCTTCCAAGTGTCTTTATTAAAATATATCCACCTGGAAGTGCCGCTTATTTTGTGTATAAGGCAAAGTAAATCTCAAATTAGATTGTGTTTCTGGTACACTATTTTAATAACTGTTAATTTACACGTTAAACCCCGCGTATTTCAATTTAGTACACGAAGAAGTAGGCATAACCTCGCACAATTTAAGCTATCACTTCTGAAACTGAACGGTGACCAACTGAATATTACCTAGACCATTAGAAATGACGAAATATGAAGAAAATAACGGAAGTTCTTATTAAAATTGTCAGACTTCCTCCGCAAATTTTTTGTTGAAGACGGTGCACTCTAAGAGTTCTTATTAATTTGATTCTCGTGGTTTAGGGTCCGTATAACCATTGAATAAAAACACTATAGTGTTTTTATTCAATGGTATAACTCATCGTACCCTATCTACGTACCTAAGAGCAATCCAATGAGTGAATTGATACAATTTAATAGACAAAAACAACAACAAAAACAAACCAAATTAAATTAAATGGAGATATAAGTAAATCATACAACCAAAAACGAATTTGAATAAAACAACTAAATTTAGACCATATGTTCGGAAAGGTTTCCATTTGCATTCTAAACACAAAAGTCGGCATTAGTGGAGTGATGGTAGCAAACGGTTCCAGAACTGACCCTCTCTTTTCCTTTGCAAAATTTTAATGATAAACAACTATTCTTAATGAACCCTTATACGAAGAAATCAAACGCTGGCCATGGTGTTTCCGAATGCGTGCGAATCACTTTTTCTGGAAATCTCATTGAAAGATATTCCCGAACGGCTCTAGAATTATGTGCAAGTGCACCATCTTGCTGTATCCAACAAATTCCAACTATCGCTAGGGGCGTGTTGTCAAGATCGTCCCCTAAAATCGTATCAAGTTTAATGTGTAAGGAATTTTTACGAACAAGAACAAGATGAGCGCCTTAGTTTTTGGTTTACACACATCCAGATCGGATTATTTTATAATCGGCCGGGATTGTTTATAAAATTATAATAGTCTTGTGCTTGTCTTGAATCGTTCCGAAATTTTCCTACAAACGCTTGTCTCTTTTTCATTGTATCCTGGACCCTAGTAAACGAAAATGTTCATGGATGAAAAAAATTCGCGTAAAAACATGTTCGGTGCAGCCGGAAAACCCTTTTGTAGTCGCTGCTTCCAAGACAAAATAAAGGAATATTGGGTAACTACTTCCGCACTTGCCTGTAAGTTCGCATGCATATTACGTATCACTTTACGGTTTTACATGATTAATTAAATGTTAAATGAACATTTTTCTAGTCCATTGCTAATAATTCTGCGATAAATACCTAGTTTTAATTTTCGATAATACAATCAGCGTGTCCATTTTTCGAGGCCTCACGAATTGGCGATCCCGGTTATGTTAAAAGCTACTATGTTTCGTTAAAAATTGGGGTAAAATTGTTTAAATTTAAAGCCAAATCTTAAATTGACAGCACTTAGCAATCCTTTGATTATAATAATTTAATGAAAGGAAACCGAATTCTGCGTTTTTATAATTCTGTATTTTACAAAAAAAACAAGTAGGTATAGCTCGAAGGTATAGAAATAATGGGATAATGAGAAAAAATTCTCTGATGAAAAATCCAAAGATGAAATTTGGCGACCCATAAAGAAAAAATAAGTTGTATACGAATTCTGTTTGTGAAAAATTGAAAGTTACATTAAAACAATGTATATTCGAATTGCTTTTGAAAAAACCGAGGAAACAAACCGTTCTAAAACTTTTATATGCTATTTTTTACTCGGTTTCTCGTGCAAAAGTAGAAAAATTGACAGAAAGAAAAATTCCGTTATTCATTTATTGTGCGAACTAAAATAGTTAGCCAAAAGTTCAAATTCGCTAACATCCTTCCTATGATGTTAAGATAAGGGAGATGAAGATCCCCATGGTGAGTCGCGGAAAATGGGCACTCTGTAGACTGTAGAAATTGACAGTTAATTAAATAACGCATTATTGTTCTCAATTATGATATAATTTAGTATGTAAAATTGACATGATTTTAAATAGGTTTAACGTGAACCATTGGAGAGGACGTTTAGCTTAATCCAAACCCAACACAATAATTATTCTTAAACAGCGGATGTCGCCAATTTAAGCCGTACAAGTGGCTTCTAACTGCAAG
The DNA here is from genome assembly GCF_008802855.1 of Photinus pyralis. NCBI lineage: Eukaryota > Metazoa > Arthropoda > Insecta > Coleoptera > Lampyridae > Photinus > Photinus pyralis. Next base: position 19,328,287 of record NW_022170819.1, read on the forward strand.
CATTAATTGAAAAACGTAAACTGTTTTAAATTTATTTATCTACATCTTTAGGAAAAAGGGTTCAAATTCAGCCACAAAAGTACTCGAATTGGAGCCTACATTGATTGAATTAGAAACGTTTCTATTTCTCGGTACGGAGTAAAGCACCCGCGCTGTTGAGGACAACATGCACAGACGAGTGCATGCCATTTGAGACGAAAATATCTGAAGAAAGCCCGGATCCAATGATTGACTCACTTGTGCTGGGATTCTAGGATTTTAATAATTGCAACTTGCTATTAATAAAAAGTAAAAATAAAATGTTCCTAAAATCGTTGAGTTTCCCACAGAACGATTGTTACTACCTATACTGAATACTAAAATGGAGACCTCCCTGAAAATGCGACAGAAAATAACGGAACAAAGTGTCCGAAGATTTCAAAAGGGGTCCCAGCAGAAACTAATGTAGTGGAACACTGATTCCAGGGAAAAGAGTTAAAATAACGCCAGATAATCAAGGGCAACTATTTAATTTCCACTTGTCCTTGTCAGCCCCAAATTAAACAAGAATTCCCATACAAATGCAGAAATTGCAAAAAAAATTTCTAATAGATGTGGCCTGTAGAATCCATAAATTTCAAACAGTTCCAAGATTGGGCTAACCTAGTTCAAAAGTTACAGCCCTTTGAATTTTTTTTTCCGAAAATTGGTTTCTAAGCCTACTTTTAATTGAGAAGATCTGATCGAAAAAAAATTCGAAATTGTTTTGGATTCCTACGCATCAAAAATTAATAATGAAAAAGCGTTTTCTTCCCCGAGAAAATTTTTGGTGGATTCGATTTTTGGTAAAAAGGAAGGTTGTACACTGCCTTTTTTGAGGCAAGAAAAAAATTGTCTCAGAATCGACCCGGGAAAAAATTTTCTAATAAATGTGGCCTGTAGAATCCACAATTTCAACAGTTCCAAGATCGGAAATACTAGTTCCAAAAGTTACGCCCCTTTGAATTTTCTTTCGAAATTGGTTTCCTACTAGTCAATAACTTTTTAAATTGAGAAGTCCTGATTCGATAAAAGTATAATTGTTTTGGATTCTACGCACCAAAATTAATAAGAAAAGTGTTTTCCCGAGAAATGTTTGGGGCAGTCGATTTTTGGTAAAAAAAAGGAAGGTTGTACACTGCCTTTTTTTTGAAGGCCCGAAAAAAAAATTGCCTCAGATCGACTGGAGAAAAAAACATTTTCTTAATAGAATGTGGCCTGTAAAATCCATAATTTCAAACAGTTTCCAAGATTTTGGGCTAAAATTGTTCAAAAAAGTTACAGCCTTTGAATTTCTTTCGAATTTGGTTTTCTAGTCTATAACTTTTTAATTGAGAAGTTCTGATCCAAAAGTCAATGAAATTGTTTTTGGATTCTTACGCACCAAAAATTAATAAAGAAAAAAGTGGTTTTCCCGAGAAATTTTTGGTGGCAGTCGATTTTTTGGTAATAAAAGGAAGGTTGTACACTGCCTTTTTTTGAGGCCCGAAAAAAATTGCCTCAGATCGAACGAGAAAAAACATTTTCCTATAGAATGTGGCCTGTAGATCGCACAATTTCAAACAGTTCCAAGATTGGGATACTAGTTTCAAAAGTTACAGCCCTTTGAATTTTTTCGAAATTGGTTTCTAGTCTATAACTTTTAATTGAGAAGTCTGATCGATAAGTATGAATTGTTTTGGATTCTACGCACTCAAAAATTAATAAGAAAAAGTGTTTTTCCGAGAAATGTTGGGGCAGTCGAATTTTTGGTAAAAAAAGGAAGGTTGTACACTGCCTTTTTTGAGGCCCGAAAAAAAAATTGCCATCAATTCGACGAGAAAAAAACATTTTCCTTAATAGAATGTGGCCCTGTAAAAATTCTATAATATTCAAACAGTTTCCAAGATATGGGCTAAAAGTTTCAAAAGTTACAGCCCTTTGAATTTTCTTTCCGAAATTGGGTTTCTAGTCTATAAACTTTTTATGAGAAGTCTGATTCGAAAAAAGTATGATTGTTTTGGATTCTACGCACCAAAACAATTAATAAGAAAAAGTGTTTTTCCCGAGAAATTTTGGTGCAAGTCCGATTTTTGGTAAAAAAAGGAAGGTTGTAAAACACTGCCTTTTTTTGAAAGGCCGCGAAAAAAAAATTGCCTCAGAATCGAAACGAGAAAAAAACATTTTCTTATAGAATGTGGCCTGTAGAATCCACAATTTCAAACAGTTCCAAGATTGGGAACTAGTTCAAAAGTTAACAGCCCTTTGAATTTTCTTTCGAAAATTGGTTTCTAGTCTAATAACTTTTTATTGAGGAAGTCTGATCGAAAAAGTATGAAATTGTTTTGGATTCTACGCACCAAAATTAATAGAAAAGGTGTTTTCCCGAGAAATTTTGGTGGCAGTCGATTTTTGGTAAAAAAGGAAGTTGTACACTGCTTTTTTTTGAAAGGCCCGAAAAAAAATTGTCCCTCCGCCCCTCAGATCGACCGAGAAAAAACATTTTCTTTATAGAAATTGGCCTGTAAAATCCATAATTTCAAACAGTTCCAAGATTGGGGCTACAAAGTTCAAAAAAGTACAGAGCCCTTTGAATTTTCTTTTCGAAATTGGGTTTCTAGTCTATACTTTTTATTGAGAAGTCTGATCGAAAAAGTATGAATTGTTTTGGATTCTAACGCACGCAAAATTAATTAAGAAAAGGTGTTTTCCCGAGAATTTTTGGTGCAGTCGATTTTGGTAAAAAAAAGGAAAGGTTGTACAATAACTGCCTTTTTTTGAAGGCACCCGAAAAAAAAAAAATTGCCCATCAGATCGCCGATGAAAAAAACATTTTCTTAATAGAATGTGTGACCTGTAAAAATCCATAATTTCAAACAGTTCCAAGATTGGGCTAAAGTTTCAAAAGTTACAGCCCTTTGAATTTTCCTTTCGAAATTGGTTTCTTAGTTCTAATAACCTTTTTATTGAGAAGTCTGATCGAAAAAGTAATGAAATTGTTTTGGATTCTAACGGTACCAAAATTAATAAAGAAAAAGTGTTTTCCCGAGAAATGTTGGGGCAGTCGATTTTTTGGTAAAAAAAGGAAGGTTGTACACTGCCTTTTTTTTGAGGGCCGAAAAAAAAAATTGCCTCAAGATCGACTGAGAAAAAAACATTTTCTTATAGAAATGTGGCCTGTAAAAATCCCATAATTTTCAACAAAACAGTTTCCAAGATTGGGCTAAAAGTTTCAAAAGTTACAAGCCTTTGAATTTTCTTTCGAAAATTG
>NW_022170819.1:19331654-19435860 GCF_008802855.1 Photinus pyralis
AATACAACCCCCCTTCAATCTAGTGATAATATTTCAACAACCCAACACAGTACTTTTAATGAAACAAGAAATCCTGGAATCAAAATTTTTGACAAAATTATTAATAACACAGTACCTAATTCAAATTTTAGTATTATCCAAATGTTCATTTTAAACTTGATGTTAAACTATCAAAGGAGGGGGAGGGAGCTGTCTCCCAATGCTGAACCTCGCCACCTTAAAATTTTTGTTTTACATTTACAGCTTATTTTAATTTATATATTTATGCAAGGTAATGAAATAAAGGCATTTATTATTTTATTATTAAATTACGAAAACCATAAGATAATAACAATTAAAATCCCGCCTAAGAACAACTATCGATTTATTTTAGATTTTTTGAAAGATTACACTATGCCAGAAGAAACATATTGCATGTACTTCCATACAGACCGATTGTAGGAGGATTTTGGTAAAGTATTTATAGATAACTTTTCAGAAGAAGGCCCCAAATTATTCCGTTGTTTAAAAATAGTCAATACGATAACAGACCCAGAAGAACAAACAATGTTAATAACAAATTACCATGAAGGTATAAGACCAATCACAGAGGTATAAAATAATGAGACTTTCGAAAAAATTAAAAATAATTATTATTGGAAAAATATGAAACCCACAATTACAAATATTATCAATTCTTGTGAAATATGCTAACGCAAAAGACATCTCCCTTACACTCCACTCATGATAACCGAAACAAAATATTCACTTGGATTTATTTTTTTATAACAACAACAATTTTCTTATCCTAATAGACGCATTTTCAAAGTGCGATTCCAATTGAAGGAAAAATCGCGATCAAACTCGCTTTAAATCTTTTAGCGTGCCCGAAAAAATTACAATTGACCGATTTTATAATGGCACTGTAAAGGAAATTGTAAAAGTGCATAAATAAATGTTCATTTTACTACCCCTCAACATCACGATTCAAACAGTCCAATAGAATGTTTTCACTCCACATTAATTGAACATCTCAGAATTTTGCAAGAGAAATATCCAAACGATACTCAGAATTTGATAGATTATGGAATAATCGCCTATAATAATTCAGTACTCAGTTCAACAAGTTTTACACCTTTCGAACTCACCTATGGACATAGAAAATCCCGAAGAAATATTTTTACCCGAAAATTTATACTCTGATTACGCCATGGATTACGCAGAGAATCACAAACAAAAATTAGAACACGTTTATAAAAATGTTACCGAAACACTTACAACATAAAAACAAGAAATAGTAGACAAACGTAATAACCAAGCCGAGTTCAAAGTCAAACAAAATCCAAAATCCTGCCGCGGTAAAAAGCGTAACAAATTTTTAGGGCCCTTTATACAATAACTAGACTTTTACAAAGAAACCGTGCCGAGATCAATCATAAAAACAAAAGGGAGATAGTGTATATGTTACGCACAAATATCGAAAACGCGCAATGAGCGAAAATAACGCACATAACGCCTTAAGGACAAAGCAAATTTTTCTCCATCAATCCTGATATTATCCAAAAGCGCGCGCACTTTCTTACGGGAACAACATTATACTGGGCGCCAAATAACATCAATTACATGTACTTAAGTTTATATTTAATGAATGCTGACCTGCATAAGAAATGAAGTTATTTAAATCTTTATTAATTTCTTTATTAGCTTTGGGGATATCGGATTTATCAAAACTGTAATACAACTGAGTATCATCTGCATACAAATGATATTTGCAAAATTTTAGCTTTTTAATTATATTTGCAGTGTAAATTGAAAAAAATATGGGACCTAAAATAGAACCCTGCGGTACTCCACGATGCAGATATGCCGTATCTGAACAATTGCCATCGACTGCAACTACTAAATCTAATTATTTAAATGATAGAAGCCAAGTAGTTATGGTAAGCCCTTCACACAAGTCACAACATCAGCCAATTCCTTCGATAAGAAAAACTTATAATCTTATGTACTTTTTTGTAGTTAGTACAGTTCAGATCTGCTTCTCAATGTAACGTCAGAAAAGTTAAAGTTGTTTTTTTTTAAATCGTTTTCCATAATCAAACAACATAATTTGCCGGTGTAATGAATAATATAAGAATTAATACATCCCTAATTCAATCGAGGCGTTGTCCGACACGAAAAATGAGCAGAAGAAATCCCTAATGGAGTTCCTCGATAATTAGCAAAGAATGCAATTGCTATCGGAATTTAATAAATTGTAGGCATTTTAGGAATGTAAAAAGTTGTATCGGGGGACGAAGAGCGGCAGATTGGGGTTAATTACATTATTCTTTGTTGGGCATTTCTCTCTTATACAAAAATACCGAAGCGGCGTTTTTGTCGGAAGTTTCCATTAGCAGTTTAGATAATTACAGTAATAATGGCAGCTCTCCATTGAGAACCGAAGAGCGAGTCGCAGGTGGCTGTGCGTCGAAACTAGCGATCGCTTAAAGCTCGATTAAGGATACTCATTAGTTTTAGCACAGTGGTCGTGTATACCGATTTATGCTCATTTATCACGCTGGCGTGTGCTTTTTTTTTGCTTTCCTCCTTTACTTTCATTTCCGTTATTTACACCGGTTGTTAATTTTAAAAATCTGCGGCGTAAGAACTCTGGAAGACGTGACTGTAAGGAAAAACTCCGGCGAGAAAGTAGGTGGGGGTGGTAAGACGTGCTGTAGCAGATGTGAGTAGACTACAAGGGTAGCGGGCTTTTTATTAGTTCTGAACTTAGGGTTGATCGGTAATTTAGTTAACGATTGACAACGGATACTGGTTCTAATGATGAATTGTGCATCTGACGACCGGGCTAAGGGGAATTTAAACACTTTCAGCAGACGTTTCTTGTCGATTTGTAAATTATCTTAATTTCTCACGATGCATCCACTGCATCGCACTAATAAGCAACCCTCCCTCTCGAGATCAATTCTCCCTCGACGATACGCAAGCAGATCCTTCTTTATATTATAATCCCAGTGAAGTATTCCTTAAGACGTACTCGTTCTCCTTGTCTTGAGTTTCATTATCCTCCAGGTTCGCTTCTACTCGCGATACATTTAACCTCTCAAAGATCAATAAGCAAACATTCCTTTCTTTATACTTTTATTCTTATTTCATTACTCTGCAAAGAGAAACTGTAATCAAATTATAGATCCTGAGCAAAACATAAATGTGACGCCTGTTTTATGCTACAGCAAAAAACACATCAAAGTTTTGAGCTCTTTGATTAAACCTGCTCAGGTTACGTAGTTCTCAGACGTAAAACTCTTCCAAAGTTAGAATAATTTTTACTTTAAAAACTTTCGTGAACGCAAACAAGCGTAAATTAGAGAATTTTGCACTGAAATCTTCGCAGTTTAAATTTAACTAATCTGACAGCTAAGCGTGAAGGCATTAGAGGGTGCTTACATAAAATTGGTTCCACGTTTACTTTTAAAACATGAAACGGGAAAACGTTGGAGCAATAATAACGCGTTAATAATCCTTATGCCAAGTTTTGTTGAAGTATCCAAACCGAAATGTTTCGCTACGGATTTTGTGACAGAAAAATGGACTAATCGAGATTTTTTTGTGGAGCAAAAAAAACGCGTTTGTGTTACATTTTATCCACTCAAACGTTACGGCACTGAGATAAAGGTGGGCCACTTAAATTTTACTAAATATTTTTATGCACTGCGCGCTCACGTTTTTGGTTAAGTGTTGAGTTCCTCTATAGCTAATTTGCGATATCACAGCTAAAAAGGTGTTAAGTTAGTTCATTTTACTTCCTCTGAATATTTCATTAATTCATAACCTGGAAAAATGCTAAATCAAACTTATTAGCCGAATATTTAGAAATTTAAATACTCGAGTATATTTGGAGAGATTATACTTAATCTTAATGTTAGCTTTCTTCTGAAATAAACCTGTTTACTTTCCTTTGTACTGTAACAAAAATAATCGCCAGCACAAGCACAAAAGAACAAAACGCAGCAAGTTTTGTATAAAACAATACGCCGCTGCTTTGACGATCCATTTAGTTTAGCACTTGCTTGTAAAAGTAGATAAATTGATCACTTTAACGGTAACGGTAGATAAAGTGAAACAAAATATGATTGTGTATTCTATTGATATCTATAATTTATATTAAAAATAGGGCGCGGAGCAGCAAATAAAATGAAGTTCAGAACCGAAAATAATATTGTTTCCATGGAAACGACGGGTTAACATAAGCTTGCTATTTTGCATTTTGTATGATACACGACAATAAAAGCAAACTAACCATCTCTTTATTCTCTATTAGTTTTGATTCCATAAAAATAGTATTATTGCGTACTCTTTTAATTTTCAGTTACTACTCATGATATTTTGCGAACTCTATAATTAGTCATTAATTTCATTGGGTTTAATTTAACAGTTGATTTTATCGAAAAGTACTTATAACAGTATTATAGCACATATAAAGAGCTTTCATTACAGAAAAAGAATAATGAAATTGGATCAATAATTCCAGAGATATAGTTAATTTTATAAAACTCAACATCCGCCATCTTTGACTGACCGCCATTTCTATTAGCTAGCGCTTTAAGATGGCAATCATGGTTTTTTGGCATCCTAATAAACCTGTATAACCATTGCAAAAAGGAAAATTGGTACCTCCAAATTATACCGTCATGCTGACTGGCCCATGGACTAAATTTGTTTTTTAAGTAACGTAACGTAAGAGTCACTAAGTATTTCGTTTGACTTAAGTTTTGCTTAATTAGGGTCTGTAAGACTGTAACCTGCTAGCCGACCATTTTTTCTATGCATCTAATAACATTTTGTCTGTCTGTTATGTCCGGCAGACAGGAAGATCTCTTTTTCCAAAAAAGTGAGCCGTATACATAAATATATTCGAAGCTGATGCGACTCTCAAACTATTGTCCATTATTTGCGCGTGTAAAAATGTTCCAATTTTATATGTAAAAATGTCAGGTAGTAAATATGTCAAACCATATTGAAAATAGTTTCGGAAGGTCGGCCGCGTCGTTAAAATATACGGTAGCAATGCGTTCCGTGATAACCGAAAGGGGAGCTGTAACGCTACAAATAGTTCACACGTGCCGAGAGAGAAACGCTCGGATTCTGAATTCTACCATGTTTTAGCAGTTTAAGAACGTGGATTACTAAAACAACTACCGTCATGGGAGTCGTTCGGGCACAACAGCACTCACGAACAGATCTAGTGCGCAATTTGCCAAAATATATGTAACGTCGCGTAAACTTCCCGATTAGCCCTGATTGAAATATCGCAATCATTAGCCAAAATCAAAATCGCGACCGGAGTTAAATGGGGGGGTCGAATGAAAGGATATCAATCTTGCTTCCTGCAATCAATTTATTTCCTTTGTCGGATTTTGAGCTCGAGCGCGTATAACAATTGCAGGAAAGAAAGGCGTGAGAGGTGTCAAAGTAAAGGATTTAGTGAAAGAGGTTTTTCAAGCCGGGGCTTTTAGGGTTGCAATCCATAATTTAAAAAAAAAACTTCATACTTAGAACTTAACATATTGGATCCCATCTTATATTAAAGCTTTACGCGAGGCAGCGTCTTTTTTCTTGCAGAAATTTTAATAAAATGTCAAAGATTGTTATTACAGGGCATATTTTCTTATATCTCATATAAAAGGGTAAATTTATGTGCTTTCAGGAATGCTTATCCCGTATCGGCGAAGCAAAAGTATACATTTGGTAGGATTATCATCGACGTTACTCGACGAGTTATTTAAGGTGCATTTAAAAGGGTTACAGCAATACAATATGACAAATTATGAATTCACACGAAAGCTAACGAAATAAGAGTACTTTTGTGTGTAGGCATTTGCATCCATAGGTTAGGGTTTGAAACAGTGTTGGCGAGGTTCTGGACTCTAGCGCAAAATGTCGCCACATTGCTTGACAACGCGTATAGAATGTAGTTGACAGAAAAATTATAAAAAATGATATTGCACTGATAGAGTTACCTAAATCCATGAAAGTTTTAGAATTTCATTATTTGGCTGCTGTAACATAAATTTAATTTACTTGAGATATTTATTTACAGTCTTGAAATGGATTGATTATAACAGTTAAATAGTATTTATGACTCACAACACGAGCGCATCGATGTTGGAACTAACTCGAAATTTCGATTTGCTTATACAACAAATAACACTCGTTCTAGAATATCCTTCGAGAGCTCCCGAACGCTACGGAATATTTTTGTTTGTTTAAAGATTTGTGAAATTTGATGAAACAATAATAGTTTCATGTCGAGAAACCCCAATCTAATGTATTTCAAAGTGTTAGGAATGAGTAAAATTGATAACTGTTCAGGAAACAACCACAGTAACCAAGAAATCTTATTTCTGTTCAAGATAAAAATGAAAACAGCAAGTTCCACTTAACTGTGACCAAGTGTTGGTTAGAAGTGAATGGCAAAACTGTGCTGTGGGGAGGTCGTGAAAAAGGCAGCCATCGAACCAGTGATTCTTGAGAAAGCAGGGGGATTCAACATCGCAGAAAACTCAATGCTGCAGCTCTATCATGAGAGATGGGAACACAAGACAAGCGACACGTAAGAAAGGGGCTCAAAAGCAAGTTGGGCATCACCGCGAAAGAGGTTTGTGAGCCCCGTATTTTTGGAAAGGCGCATCGCCGTTTGATATACTCGAGTAACTGCAACGAGACCCGGGGAACCTTTTTCTTCTGATTTTCGTCATGGTTTTGTGATAAAACAAGCATAAGATGTGCCAGTTGTGTTTTTAGCACACGCAAAATCCCTCGGGCACAGCATTTGAGAGCTACTCAGTGATTACGGTGGTGAATTCGACTGCGAAGAGGTTAAGACCATCCTAGTGGAGAATGGAATCATGCAGAGACTGAGAGCGCCCTACACTCCAGAACAAAATGGCGGCAGTGAGGGTCAGAACCGAACAACAATCGAAATCGCCTTGATACTTGATTTTCCAGATTCGGTTGGTGATGACAGCCATTTACGTGTTGAATAGAACAGGAAAAGAAGGGGTAAGTCCTTCTGAACTGTGGATTGGGACGAAACCAAGGATAAAACGAGTTTTTGGATCTCCCTGTTATATTCACATACGCTGCTGGGAAGAAAGCAATCAAAGGATTCCTCGTTGGATATGATGGTGATGAGAATTTATATTCCAGACGATCACAAAGTCATCCTTTCCAGTTTCAAGAAAAAAATCAAAGAATGTGAAAGTCAAGTTCAATTTCCAATAAAAGAAAACAAAGAAGAAACAGAAGGAAATGACATGATGATAAGCTACAAGCGGATGCGGAAGAAACTGCAAGACGGAAAATGAAGAAAATCTTCAGAAGAATTCTGAAAGGATCTTGAGGGATAGATCGACCTTGAGGAAACTCCAACATCTGGAATTGTATGCCATGCTGGTGGAGAAGTTTGTAAGTCAAGTAAATGAGGATTCTCAGACCTTTGAAGCTGCCCTAAAAAGCAGTGGTTCTGTCAAGTAGAAGAAAGCCATGGATCGTGAAATCGCTTCGTTGAAGGAAAACCAGACCTGGATTTAGACAGATCTTCCACCTGGTGCCAAGGCGATTCCATGCAAGTGGGTCTTCCGACTTAAGAAAAATCCTGACGGTAGTATCAACTAGTTGCCAAGGGGTTCAGTCAGCGTTATGGAATCGACTATAGTGAAACCTTCAGTCCAGTGGCTCAGATGAGGACAATCCTGTCGATGCTTAGCATTGCAGCAAGCTGAAGATATTAATTTGATGAAATTCGACGTCTCTACTGCATTCCTGTACGGAGAACTTGAAGAAACAGTTTTCATGAAACAGCCCCAAGGATATGAAGATGGAACCAACAAGATTTCATTGGAGAGTTCAAATCAGAGTTCAAAATTGTCTCGAAAAATGCAGACTATTTTTTGGGAATTCCAACAGGAAAAAGGGTTTATCAAAATTTATCAGAAAACTTGTGCGAAGAAAATGTTGGAACGTTTCAATTTGTCAGATTGCAAGCCAATGCTCAAGGGTGCAGAAACGAGTCTTCTTCTTTGTTCAGAAGATTGTCGAACAAACTGTACCCAATGCTCAGCACAAGACCTGACATCTCAAGATTCCTTGAAAATCCAACTCATGTCGTACGGGTCAAGAGAGGTTTCCGGTACATAGCAGGGATTTTGGACCTTGGAATAGTCTACTGTCTGAGAAAAGCAGAGGCTGGAATTCTAGAGATCTATAATGATGCTGATTTCGGAGGATGTACGAAAACAGGCCGTTCACCCCCAGGGGTCATCGTGAAATAGGCAAGGGGAGCAATTTCTGACAACAACTGAAGCTAAAATTATAGCAGCGAACGAAAAAGCACAAGAGGCAATTTGGCTGAGCAGGTTCTTCAAAGAAATCACAAAACTCAAAAAGGTTTTATTCAGGTTTAATTCAGGTCGATAACACCGTTACAAGAGACTGGTAGGTGGTAGGTTACACAAACCTGCGGACTTTCACGTTGGATAATATTGCATTTAGGGGTTTGTGCATTTGACTGACTGACTCGAAACACAATTGTCATTGTGCTTCGTTAATGGTGGGAGATTGAACTACCTCTTCATGTGGGGTTGTTTGAATCGTTCGGAAGGATCCGCTTAATGGCGTAAACCAGTCCTAACTGGGATTATTTGGCATTACAGTATTCCCAGACTCCGCGTGTTGCACAACCCTGTACCTAAAATAAGAGAGCGTCTAGACCTGTTTTTAAAACTGCAACTTTCAATCTATATTCGCATATTTTACGTAATCAAGGACAAACGCTCGGTAATTACCAGTCGCGTCGCAATAACCCCTAATTGTCGGCGCACAAATTACATTACATAAATCAATTATATAAGACAGAATTTGAGCGCAAACCCAATCAAGACGCAGGTGCAACGTTACATTGTCTCCCATTAACACTTCATTATTTCAATTACGCAGTTACCCTTGATCTCGGAACGACGCGTCGCATTTCAGGGGGTATGTTCCAAGATATACCTACGTGTATTAAAAAACTTAAATGGTTCGAAACACCGAACCCGATTAATTCTCTGGAACTCCAAAAGTGAACAGCTAATTGTGGGTAATTGCATTATACGCTCGTTTGGGCAAAACTCTTATATGTACAGTGGTTAACACTGGACAAAAATCAGCATAAAAAAGTGCGGAGAACGTAATTACTAATTACGCTGTAATGAAGGACTGCTTTTACTTGCAATTGATAGATTAACCAAGCAGTGTTTATGCTATGAGCAACGGAATTGGAATTTCCTCGGGAATTTCAGTCGAATTCATGAATTTCCATTTGCCTATCTTTGTTTGCCTTTGTGTGGAATACAAACTTCCTGTTTTGTTATGGTCTTTTTACACTATCTTTTCAGTCTTTAACGTGTGGGTGAGCGACCCTTTCCGTTATTAACTCCCGTGATGTACCTACTTGTAGACAATAGTTTAATAGGTTGTACAGGGTGTAAATCGAAAAGTGGAACATAGGCGTTTAACATGGGAAATTACTTTTCCTTTGCGCAAACGTTTCCTAATTATTTTACGCAAAAATACTTCAAATAAAAGTTATAGAGATATAAATTCTGCATCTAAATCACGTGAAACGATTATTCTACCTCTTCTTGTACGCGAAAAAATTATTATAAAGATTATGTTTTCACGAGTTTTTAGTCTAAGTTCTCACAGGAATACCTTTAGAGTCAATGCATAATTTCCATAAGATGATTTAGCAAAGGGTTTGTATACAGTGTGATTGATTTTGCGTCCCCAAGTGTATATTTCTTTTATTATTGGAGATAGGAAAATAGCGTAAGAAGAGAAAATACTCTACTTTCAATTTCTGATCAAGCTACATGTTTAAAAAAACACGAGTGATATAAAAACAAAAGAGCATCAGAAAACAAATTAATTTTTTGAAATAGAACGGTTACATTCTTAGTGCACTTTCACTTTCAAAAAATAAAAGGTGCACTTTTGCTCCTTATATGTCTGTTTGTCTGTTTGTCTGTCTGAGTTACAAGAGGGCCGGAACTACACCAGTTACAGACTTGGTATTACTGTCATTCGATCAGAAATTAAAAATTTTTCATGTTTGTGTTCTCATTAAAACATAAGGGCTATTAAAATCGAAAACGCAAATTTGAAAGTGCACTCTTCGCCTCTTGCTCACCAGCGGATTAACGCATTTTTCTGTAATATTCCTAAAGAGCTTGAAATTCTCTTTACAATGATACCAAATAGTTATAATTACCTTAGAAATTAAAGTTGCAGTGATGTTTTTAAAACCAATCGCCGTAACGGTGGAAGTTTAAACAAAAACAAAAGAGTTTTTCACTTGTCATGTCTGTCACAAAATCAGTTTAGTGAACAATATAATATAACTTATAAGAACCACAATGCAACAAAACGTTAAATGTAATGATGTAATGATAATACATATGTAGTGCAATGTGTTTAAATTTGTCTTAAGTTATAATAATTATTTCTGTAACTGTTTTTCATTTGTTTTCTTCGCTTCCTGTTGTAAATGTTGTGTTTTTGTTTAAATTTCCACAGCTACTGCGATGGGTTTTAAACAAATTACTGTAGGTTTCACTTGTAAGGTAATCATAAGATATTTGGTATCATTGTAAGGAAAATTTCAAGCTTTTTAAGAATATTACAGAAAAATGTATTCAGTCTATTAAAAAAATTGTTTTCTGATGCTCTTTTGTTTTTATATCGCTTGTTTTTTTAATATGCATATAGCTTTATCAGAAATTGCAAGTATAGTATTTTTGCTTCCGACACTTTTTTTGCTACCTACAATAATAAAAGGAATATAAGCTTGGACATGCAAAATCAATCCCACTGTATATGGAGTTGAGCCGGCAAATAATAGTGTATCCACGGAAATATCGTGAAAGGCACCTACATATTATGAGTACTAGTATTTAATCGCACACAGGGCCATTACTGGCTTTGCTTAAAACATCTTCAACATCACCTTTGTCCATTAAACGTTCTACTTCGTGTTTCCGATAGACCGCTACCGATTGATGTAATATTTTCATGCCAACTCGGTGTATTGTCACGTCTGAGATGCCGTCTACGTCTCCATTGTCTAGCGGTTTGTTTAAAACTTTCCCTGTCACTAAAGCGCCACATTTCTTTTGTCACTTGGGCTCTTTTAAAAACATATGGACCCGGAATTCGATGTTGATTCTTCCGCAACAACATCACAAATAAGTTATACACTGTATAAAGTATCTCGAGTGGAAGGTATGACGTCTTCATTTATTTTTTTAATGGAACACCCTGTATATTGTGGCAATTTACAATTCTACGATACCTTCTAAATACTTTGGTTATAAGATACCATACCGCCTAGAGTCAACGGTTTTCCAAATATAATAAGACTTATCCTTCCACAAGTGATTGAAAGTGTGCAATTGGAAACAATTATTTATCGACTTCAAAAGTACCTAGAATTAAAAAAAAAATTAACTCATCAGTCAATTACATCGGTATTTGGAAAACCGTCGACTTAGGTCTAGGCATTAAAATGTATTTTAGAATTGTGTATTTTCCATTTACAGAAATTAATGACTCTTAGGTACATGAGACACCCTGTACATAAAATCTTTAATGCAATAAAAAACGCGCAAGTGAAAATACCAATCGAAGGGAATTGTTCAAAATATAAAAGCTTGCCCGCAACTTTCCTTATCTATAATAATGAATTCAAAAGGAAACCAGTATTTTCGTGTACATAAAATTAAACTTTGCGAAGAAGGTCTAGATAACTTTTGGATATTTTAGGGACGTTTTTTACGATCAAAATTACTTACAAATCCTTTGAACCCAAATGTTTAAATAGTATAATATTTCAATATGCTTCCGAGGTATTCTAGGTAGACTACCAACACACGCAGTGTGAAACTTATTGGATCAATGTTTTAATCAAAAGTTATGGACTACAAACCAATTTCGAAAAAAAAATTCAAAGAGCTGTAACTTTTGAACTAGTAGCCCAATCTTGGAACTGTTTGAAATTATGGATTCTACAGGCCACATTCTATAAGAAAATGTTTATTTCCGGGTCGATCTGTGACAATTTTTTTTTTCGGGGTCAAAAAAAGGCAGTGTATAATAACCTTCCTTTTTTACCAAAAATTGACTACACCAAAATTTCTCGAGAAAAAACTTTTTCTTATTTATTTGGGTGCGTAGAATCCAAATCAATTCGTACTTTTTCGATCAGACCTCAATCAAAAGGTATAGACTAGAAACCAATTACGAAAAAAAAATTCAAAGGGCTGTAACTTTTGAACTAGTCGCCCAGTCTTGGAACTGTTTGAAATTATGGATTCTACAGGCCATATTCGATAAGAAATTTTTTTTCCGGGTCGATCTGTGACAATTTTTTTTTTCCTTTTTTACCAACAATCGACTACACCAAAATTTCTCGGGAAAACACTTTTTCTTATTAATCTTAATTCTTGTAGTATATTCCTAGCCGTTATAAACTAAAAAACTAAACGTTACGAAAGAAACTCCTGTTTTAAAATAATCAAACCATTACGTTGTTTTTTGCAGAAAAACAATTTGAAACTATAAGTGTTATATAGTGCAATTTTACGAAACAAACGTTGATTGTGGAAAAACAAACTAAAAGTATCAATTGAAATAATGTTAATCAACAACTAAATAAATGAGCTGGATACTGGGTAGTATAAAAGCTAGTATTACCGATTTTGTTAATTTATAACCCCAATTAACGCATTGCAAAACGAACGACTATTTTTGCTGTTTGCTTGGATTGGCGATATTTTAACAATAAGTGCCCAATTTGTAACGATGTAATTCGTCAGCCATTCGCACACAACCTTCCTTGTGTACGAAAATGTGGATGCTCCAGGTGGTAAAATTTGTCATGTTTATGCGTTAAAAGCACCTGAGGCATTTCGTTCTGGTGCCACTTTTACACAAACGAATGATTGCGCGAAACTTTCTTGGCAGCGGTATGTAAGCGTTACTTTCTTTGTGTACTTCATCACAGTGACAAATATTTATATTACAACTCGTTTGCTGAGAGACCAAATTTTAACCTAGGGAGTTTCGTTTTGCTAAAAAAAAAGGAGGAAGAGTTCGATTAACACTTGACGTGTGCGGTCCTTACTCACATGCCTCAATTATGTTTTCCCCAATTTCTGGATTAACAAATGAAAATCTGCGCCGGTCCTGTCTGTGGCAGGAGAAACAATCAAACATTCTGGTCATGACTTTCTTTGATCCTTAAGTGTGATCAAGGATCTGGAAACTTTCGGTTCCACCGAAAACTTGAAATTGTACTCGACCGAAGCTCACATTTATAAAGACGTAAATCGGGGATATTGTAATGTAAGCTATTCGGTATCGAAATGTCGGGAATTTAATCCAATATTGTTTCGTATCGTGCCAACCCTAAAAAATTCAGGTGGAATTTTGTTATACTAATTTTGTACGACGATTTAATTAAATACGGAACTTCTCATATGTGAAAGAGAAAAAAAACAGGAAAAGGACTATGAAATAAATCTCCCTTGCGTTAACACGATAGCGATTATTGGAATGTCCACGAGCGATGACAAATGTATCCCAGATATTGAGGAAGGTGATTGAGAAATAAACACCAAACTGAAAACGATTCGAGAAGAAGAATCTTATGGTAGCTATTCTCTCTTTCGTTATCGTTCGTGCCATTCATCATCCGTTGTAATAAAGGAGAAATATAACGCAATTCGTCGAATGTTCTTTCTAAGCGATTTTATCAATAAAAACTAAGAAAAGACGACGATCAGATGGTCCGCAAGTTCAATAAAAGTTTTCGCTAGTTTTTATTGCCCCAAGAAAACGTTGGCGAAATTAATCTATATGACGCTCACGCGTGTGTATAAACAAAGCGTGTTTGTGGGTAGGGGGTTGAAATAATCTAGTCTAAAACTTCGAACCGCAAAATGCACCGGTAATGCTTTTTACGAGCTTTGGGGTTTTCAAGTTGGATTTCGTGTGTGAATCTGCTTGAACTTTTAGGGATTTTGAAATTGTTTTTACTACTATTGACTTTCGCTTACGCTCGCCGAGAACCTGGCCGGATTTACATTTTTAACCGCGCAGATCTGCACGTTTGATATCGCCAATGCGTGGTCTATGGTGAAGCGCAGAATTTCCCAATTAAAATTGTAACACAAAGGCGGGACGCGTAAGTGAAGAGGAATTTCTTTATTGCCGGTGCGCGTGGTTTAATTTATTAGCTTGAATTCTTACACGGGCATTTAAAATTTTACATCAAACGGTGGGCGTCCATTTCAATTTCCCCATTAAAGCTCCCAGACTTTTATAATGCATGCCAATAAATCGATAAATATTTTGAAATTCAATCCTCGTAGTTCATTAAACGTCAGCGCATAATAGTTGAGCGTCTGCTTAATTAGAGTTTTCGCTTGTCCCCCTTTATTTCCCGGCAAATCGTGCTGCTTTAAAAACCTCACCTGTAGACTACTTATACGGCCACTGAAAAATTGCCAAGTTACTTACTGTGAAATAATTCAAGCTAGAGCATTCCAAATGGTCACTATAAAACAAGAAAATCTCTTACAAAAGACGCATTACTCACAACTAAAATGTAAGACACGTTCCACCGAAAGCGAACAAAAAACTTTAACCCCCTCAGATTTTCTTATAAAAACCCCCGTCTAGGTTTTACGGTTTTTTTTTTGTTCCAAATCGCAAATCTGTTCGTATATCTTTGAAATCCTGGCGAAAGTGGCTATAAGTTATGCCACCTTTACAAATAAAACTCAGAAAACGCAGAGCGCATGAAAAATATCGCATATTAAGATGATATCTCAAGGAACCAATACAGATAGGGGACGCTTGAGATCTTGAAGCGCACTACATGAATGTAAAATAGCCCAATAGATGACGGTTCAGATGGATATCAACGCCTTTAGGGTCAGAAATCCCTTACGAGCAGAGAGCTACCGTATAGGTTAGTTAAGTCAAAGTGTAAAACGCGCTTTGGCTGAAATTTACTAATTTAACGCGTAATTTGTGTGCGTTTTTAATAAAAAAATAAAATCAATTAACTAACCATACCAATTGATGGTATCAGATTGTTTTCAATTTAATCATACTTCATTAATGCGACTGCGGTTTTGTGCCTGGAATTGAGTTACGCTACAAAAATATCCTCTCATTTGTATTATTCGGCAATTAACCAAAGACTCGGGACGTATCGATCAATGGCCAAAAGCGTCATTTCCAGAGCTTATTCGTTTATTCATCTCACGTACGCTCCCTTCTAATGTCCAGGATCAACTTACAATCATATTAAACCCATTACCCAAAGAAGCACTACTATAAGTCTGGATTTGCACCGCCGCTGTTTTGCATTCAACTGACGTACCAACTTTCCCTTCTCATATCGATGGATTTTCTTAGATATCTCTTTGAGCTGAAACATCAACGCTTATGCGTAGCATCGTAAAAGTTTTCCCAAACCGCTACTGTTTTACATGTAATAAGAATCCCGACTTAATATTTCTTTTGATTTTGAACGTGTACCGAAATTAGTTTTACATACATCCCATTTTAGATAAACAAATGAAAAGGTCGCCGGTCGACGAGAGACCAATTTAACGACTTAGTTCGGCTGTTTAATTTTATGGAACTTTTGTTATTTTATAGTTGGCGACGTGCCCAATTCTACACCTCTTTCGGTCGTGTTCAACTTTACGACTCCGCGAGCGTGAAGCTACTTTTAATAACGGATGGCGATTTTTCCAATTAAATGAAGACCGCCTGGTTAATTATTGGAAAAAAAAGCAAACATGGAAGGTTGCTCCTTAAAAAATAACTCAGTGAGCTATTTTAAATTCCAATCATTCTCTTCGAAAAGAAAAACTTTAAAAGGCAATTCAGCCGGTCCTTTAGAATTAATATTTTCTTGTATATTGGAAAAGTTGAAAAAACCGACGCAGAAACTTTCTAATTATAATTTTAATTGACATAAGCGTTTCGTGATTATAACGATCCTAATTCTTCCCCCCTTTTTTTTCCACAAAATCGGCGGTGAACCTTTCAGGCAACTAATGAAGGGATGCGTAGGGATTAGTAGCTTCACTCGACTCTCGCCGGTCCAACCCTTTCCTTGCATTTCTCTGATTTCCCGGCTTTTCCCAACTCGCCTTTTGCATCAATTAGAATCTCGGTTGGTTGCACAGATATAAATTAATTCCTACCGAATTTAATTTATTTGTCTGTTTCACAGATTTTACTTCACTCCCTCGACTGTTTTATTGTTTATTTCATCTGAAGCGCTTCGTATTGTTTCTATTCGTTGCAATTATTTCGCTCTGTTCAAACGTTACTGATAAAACGTAATTTTTGAATTGACAAAACAAAAATGCTTAATTTGGCGTAAATGCTGCTTTCGCGGTTACTAAAAGGGTTGTCCTTCAAATTCAAAGTAGATAGTGCGGATGCTGTCATTGACAGGTTTATTTTTTCGAGTGCCGCCGCACCCGCAAGGAACATTATTTCGTCAGTCAGTGCTGAGTACTTCGTAATATCCTTTAACTCATTTATCGTTTCCATTAGAAATTGCAGCTGCATGCTTCAGCTGAGTATAATTAAAAATTACGATTTAGAACAAATTGAATGTTGTTGTAGGTAAACAATGCACAACGTAGCTGAAAAGTTGAATGACATATGTGTCTTATATCGAAACACGTACCCACCATAAACCGTAGCATACGTTTGTGAAGGCCAGCTATACAGGGTGTTTTTTTGAAAGCTTTAGTTAAACGTTTTTGGGGAAAGTTTCTGAAAATTTGTACTTACGAGTTGCCCTGAAGGTCGAATTGATGTAAAATATTTTCAAAATGGTGGCCTTAGCCGTGTCAACTCTGTTAAAGATCTTGGCGTCACATTTGATTTTCGTCTCAGCTTTAAGGAGCACATACACTCGATTTGCACCTCAGCTATGAAAACCCTGGGATTTATCATAAGAAATACGAAACAATTTAAAAATATCAATTTACTCTTTCGTTTGTATTACTCCTTGGTGCGCTCTAAGCTCGAGTATTGCGACCTCGTATGGTATCCACTATACAACGTATATAAACATGACATTGAAAACATTCAGCGAAGATTTTTAAAATACATTGTTTTCAAAATCGATACTGAATACCCGCAACGTGGTTTTCCTCAGGACACGCTGTTGGCACGTTTTGACGTTCACTCAATGGAACAAAGACGAGTAGCTAATAGCATTAAGTTTTTATACAAACTTGTAAACAATACTTTAGATTGTCCTTATTTACTTGAAAAACTGTCATTTAATATACCAATGTATTCTACCAGGCATTTAGACACATTCACTTATCCTACTCCAAAATCCAATCTTCTTCGTAGAACTCCATCTTTAATAATGGCATGTAATTATAATATGTATTGTCAGAACTGTGACATTAATTATAATTCTTTATCGAATGTTTTAAGTTCTATTTTTAATTAACAGAGTTTTGTAATTATTATTTTGCCTTCATTCATAGAATTGCTTTCTACTTTGCAACATTACGTGTACCATTATATACACATACCCTTTTCTGTTATTGTTTGTTTACTTTTCTTACTAATTTGTAACAATTATATTCCATTTATCTTTTTTTTTTTATTTTACTTTTTTTTTATAATTATTTAATAATAATGTATGTATACGCCTCTATATTTACTTTTATAATTGTTCATTTATGGATTACTAATCTGTTGAACAATAAACATTACTGAATTACTGAATTACTGAAATACCGGAAGTAGCTATTCGGTATTTTAAATCGCCACCCCTATTTTTTATTACATTTTTGGATTCTACGTGAAATTTCAGTTCTTTTGATGTCCATATCTACAATCTATGGTTTTCAAGTTTTTTTACTCAAGAAAATGGCGGATGCACCCTTGAAAATTGATCACTTGAAAACATTATGGCAACCCATTTTTGACAAAGTATAAAGCAAGGGCTGTTGATGCGATTCGAGAACGTCTGGACTTAGGGAGTGTGATCGCATCAGTAATGTGAGTTTTAGCCATTTTACTAAATTTGGGATCGTCTGACCAAATAATGTTCCCCAAATTATCGCCTTCCTGCTCCCTTAACATTAGCCATTCGCAAAACTAATACTAAAAATAAATAAAACAAGACTTCTTTGGTACAATCTCGATTTGGGACAACATTGTGGAATTGACAAAATCAGTCAAAAACGTTGTATTCATCAATTTTGTTAGGAAAACACTATAACCTAGAAACGATACATGTCTATTTTTTCTGGCGTTTATATATGATCTAGAGCAAAACGAAATACACTTCCCCACAGCAACTTTTAATGCTCTTTAAGGTGGCGTTGTGAATTTTTATCTTGACGTCTTTACGGAACCATCATTAACCTCAAAGTTTTTCAAAATTTTTGAAAAAACAAAACGTTTTTCATGAATTTTCAGTTTCTACGCTATTATATTACTTCGGCAACTTTAGGAAATAGACTTTAAAACAGAATATAATAGTAAAGGCAACTCTTCTTTGTAATTTACCTTTACATAAATCATTTTTAATTATTAGGCTGGATTATTCTCAGTTTCAATTAAATTTCAACAACCTGGGACCAAGGTGTTAATAAGCTTTCGGATTATTTAAAAGTGTTTTTATTGAAATAAAATTCAGACCAAAATAAAAGCTCAATAAAAGTAAAAATTAAATACATACAAATTTGAAATACATAGGCAAACGCTATAAATAGGCAGATATAATATACATTTTCTCTTTTTTTTAACAATAAACTGGGGCTATTATCGTAAACATAGTCTATGGCTACCTAAGAAATCTAAAGTGGATTCGTTTAAAAATGACGAGTTATAATATAAAAACCCGAACCGGATAAAAAGCAACAAAGTGAAGCAGCCATTTAGAATACGCCAATATCTGCTGAGTATTTAAATACCAAAAACCAATATGCAATTAAAGTAAATAGGTAGCTCAACAATTAAAAATAAACCGTAATGGCACTTTGGTTAGTTAGTGGATATAAAGAAGTTAGTCACGATTTTTTATGTTTACGTTAATGGTGCGATAAAGGTTCCTTTTCTCTTTGAGCCTATGTCGTAGACCTATTTGCGGAATTAGTTCTCGGAGTTCGGATTCCGTTAAAGTAAATGAGGGTGGTTTCGTTAATACAATGTTTTATAAACATTTAATTAAGAATAAATGCACTAGTCATTTAGTATTTAAATTTAAAAAACATTTAAGTAAATCCTTTATGTCCTGGGCAGTGTTGTAATAGTTACATAATTTTCAGTAACTGTATTACTTACCAGCATTTGTAACTAGATACAGATACAGTTACAGGCTTCGGAAAGTATCATACTTTTCGGTTACCAATTATTTTTTGCTTACCTTCCATCAAAAATTAATGAAACAAAAGGTGTATTTTCTATATTTAATTTTTGGACATCAAATCATATTTATTATTTTAAGCATTAATAACATTTCAAAGTTAGCGTCTGATAATCTATTCGTCGGACATCAGAGTAGATTAAATGCATCTTAGCCTTAGTTACAATGATACATAGTTACTCGAAATTTGTAACTAGTTACAGGTTACAGATACAGTTATTCGCTTAGGATAAATAACTATAATAGGTACATGCCCAGTTACATATAAAAAGTATCTAATACCGTATCTAGGGAATGCAATACCGGGATCGCGGGATCCCGAAATACCGGGATCCCGCAGCAATTTTGCGGGATTAATCCCGCACATAAATGGAGCGGGATCCCGCGGGATTTGCGGGACTGAGGAATTTGGCGATCAAGGGGACGACTCTGTGTACTTTGTTAATGAAACGCATAACTGAGATGTTAATCTTTAATTAATTGTTAACCTTTTTTCGTTAAAAATGTACTATGATTTTTGAGGCACTTTAGAAGTTCTCCTTTTTTTGAGTTCTAAGTTAGGCTGAAGGTAGGCAATGTATAACCTTCCTTTTTTACCAAAAATCGACTGCACCAAAATTTCTCGGGAAAACACTTTTTCTTATTAATTTTGATGCGTAGAATCCAAAACAATTCGTACTTTTTCGATCAGACTTCTCAATCAAAAGTTATGAACTAGAAACCAATTTCGAAAGAAAATTCAAAGGGCTGTAAAAGGCGTCAGATATGAAACCTCTTTTTATCACGTAAAACGACACCGTTTGCCGGCAATGGGGAAGGAGAAGAAAGACTACTGTTAAGCAATATTAGAAAGAGGAATAAAACTGGTCCGGCCATGTGTTGAAGAGAAATCGAATGTTGAGAAGTATCGGAGGCATCGGTTGAGGCGGAAGGTGGAGGGAAGCGAAGAAGAAGAAAAAGGAAATGAATTGATGATTTAAAGAAGGGAACCGGCTGCTATGTGGCGATGCCGGAACAGGCAATGGATCGGGAATTGTGGATGAGGGATGTCACCTGGCCACTTGCAGACAACAACAAAAAATCTCTATTTTATATCAAAGAAGGGGAGTAGAGGAGTAGAAATTACCCAGTTTTCTGTATATTTCGGATACATTGACTCGCTTTGGTATTTCTCAACTATAGGAATTGAATATAAATAAAATTTCTTATACTTGCAACGCGTTATTGGAACGAAAGAGAATTTTCAATATTAGGTAAATTATGTATTTCGTTAATGTAATTAGTAATTACTACAGGAACAGTGGATTTCTAAAACATTACGTTTTAATAAAAAGCGCATTGCAATTTCAATAAAAGCAAATTGGGATAATCAAAGAGTAGTAAACATACAGCATCAACGATTTACAAATGTGTTCGGTTTTCGTATATTATAAAACCAACCAATAGGAGACATTAACAACGAGGATTTTGAGATTATACAAAATGCTCTGTTGCCAATATCCAAAACGAGCATTATCATTTATATAATACGCATTTGCGAGGACGTTCTCGTTGTTAAAAGTTTAATTAAAGGGAACCTGCCATAATTTACCTTTTGCTACTAGTAATAATATGATACTTTGTCCTCAAAACCAGGTGTAAAAAGAGTCAAGGTATCGTATGAAATTATCGTTACACGTAACGTGAAGATGTTGAAATTGGAAAACCATACTCAATTCGTGTTTTCATATGAATAATTTGTTTTCCAAAATCGTCAACCGCCCCCTTTTACGTATGGCTCTTTTATCAGCCCATTTACTTCCACTTCATAAACTTTATTTTGGAAAAAAAGGTTTCAATCATCGTTCGCGCAACAGAAAATCTACCTTTGTCGCCCCCTCGCCGTTTTAAAACGTCACAATATGCAATTTAATAAAACAACAAATAAAGGGGTGGCGATCGGCGAAGCGAACGAAAGAGTCCAGTGGTATATTTTTTAGTGATAAGCTTCCTTGTTTTATGGCCGTGTCCTCGGCTGCTATCGTGTGGAAACAGTCTTGCAATTTGTCACCTCCCGCACCTTTTACCATGAAATATTGAAAACAATATGTTCTTCTACCAAAAATTTTCAATAGCCGGATAGAGGGCGACCTTTCTAAGCTGACCGCCACAAAATAGGATTTTCGTTATCTAAACCCGATGGCACGAAGTTTAATTTCTGGCGGGCGGCGTCGGTTGCAGTGTCGCAAGGGTCAGCGAAATGCTAATCCTGCGGGATTAATTCCTTTTGTATTCGGTACCTTTGCTAGTTAAATGCATGTTGGACGTATAAAGGATTACGTTGTACAATTGATATTCAAAGACGATATAAATCAAGCCCGATAACGGCTAATTAAATTATTCCGAATTTGCGAAACGGCAATAATTATTACACACGGCCTCTTCGTGTAGTACTTAATTCCTTTTTAATCAAACGAAAAAGGGCCTACCGATTTAATTAGCGAACTCGCGCACGAAAATTGGATTATAATATGCTCCTGAATTATGTTACAAGTTGGAGGAGGCGATATTTTATAGTTGAGGCAGTTTAAACTTAAAGATGGGGAACAATAAACCACAACAACTGTCGCGCAAACTTAAACGATTACACCTAAATCTGACATTCTTATATGCCAAAAGCTGCAAGCTGTTGTTCGTGCTGTGGAGGTAATTAATGTCCTCTTTAAATCAAAGTGTAATTTTCTGGTTGGGAACTGCCTAGATCGGTAGTGGCTCTGTAGGGTTATTTGTTATGGAAATGGCTATATCCCTTAAGGGTCCCATTTAATGTTGTTTTGTTGTATAGGATTCGGTATAAGATGCGCTCAAGTTTACTGTCATCTTAAACTTCGAAGGCTAGTGCTTGCTTGCAAATGGTAATTATCCAGCAATTTCTTGGAGGATACCTTCGTTAGATACATTAGATCAGATAGCAAATGAAAGAGTGCGCAATGTATTTGGTCGTAACCAATGACACTTGACGTATATACTGTGAAAAGGGTGCTTTCTGAACGTCACGTCTAAATAAATGGTGTCAACTGAAATTAAAAACAATTGGTACCTGAAGTTAAAACCAATGTAGGTTAAATGGGGGCAAGGTTGCTCCTTATTGTCACTAAAGAAACGCATATGAAAATTTGGAAAAATCTTTGAAAGTAACTAAGATATCACCGAAAAACTGAAAATGTCAAATTTTATTTTCATTTTTTTTAGCGTCAACATCCAAGGGTAACTAGATCTTGCTAAATCAACATGGCCATGATGGCGATGCATTCAAATGAATATCTTTGTTTGTCCTCGATCTCATTTAGTAAAAATCCAATATGGCGACCATAAGAAATAAGCTTCTACATTTGGCGTGTTATTGAAATTCTGATAGCAGATTGAGATTCTCTGATAAAAGGTGCCCATAGAAGGTGCTAACGGGAATCGTTCATTTCCAACCGTTTAAGGTAGGGAAAATGAAAACGAAATTTGGCATTTTCGGTTTTCGGTGATATCACAGTTGTTTCCCAAAATTTTTCAAAAATTTCAAATGCGTTTTGTTAGTCACAAAGAGGGACCGTTAGGGAAATCCCAATGGTGAGTCACGAACTTGAACCACCCTGTACACACGTTAGTTCCATTGCCATTTAAAATAAAGCACCGAGAGGGTATACTGAAAGTTATAGGCAAACCCTCGCCGCTTGTAATATAATAATTAATAATCCAGAAATTTTTATCAAATTTTATTTTGCTGTGTAGTAGGCTGGGGGGAGGGGGGATTCCATACCCCCTACACCCACCGCTAACATTTTCTTCCACAAAACGTTTAGCTCTGAGAGGTCTCATGATTATCACCGCTTTTAATACCTATTTCGTACGAACATTATCATCTACCGAAAGACATTGTTATAAGAGGTACTGCACTTTTGTTTATTTAATTTAAATCTAGAGGATTTCATTAGGAAATTGGTTTATCTCATCGGAATTTATTTTTTAGTGTGTATTTTTCCATTTTCGAATTGGTTAAATTTTATCATTCGTGTAAATTAGTTTATTTAAATTGAAATGTATGAAAATTGCGTTGTTTAAAATTACGGAACATCTTGGCGCAAAGAATGCAGGTGCACGATTTGTTTTGCGCGTAATTTTGTCATGGAAGAGATCTCAAGCGTTCCTTATTGGCGTTACATTTGAAATCGGAGGAAGAAGGAAGATGATGGTTTGGTAGAAATGGTGTTTTTTTTTAATAGGAAAAATAAGGAGGAAGCGGGAATTGTCAGCCGTATGCTGTTAATCTCGCGAGTGGAAAAGAGCGTGTACGTTTCTGTACGCTAATTTTGTGGAGTGATCGGCCTTTATGGTTAATTTGAAGACGCAGTTTCGTCTAAGTCTGTGCAAATGCAGTTAAGCTAAAGTTTGTGCTAAAGTTTAATGTGGTTTGTCCATTTAGACAAGAAGGTTTCGTTGATTTTGGAGCGGCAGTTTTAGTGCATAACAAAACCGTTTTAGAACGTCATCGTGTTAACAAAAGTTGAAAGAGTTTCCCGCCTAAACAGTGATAAAAAAATAATAATTTATTGTGGAATAAAAATGTCTGTCATTGTCAATCAATTAATTGTGTGTTTATTTGGACTCATTGTACGACCCAAAAGAATTCTCATTTTCAGATTTTTCTATTTGTCCCCAATATTTATCTCAGGTGTTAAACAAAAAATGTGTAACTGGGTCTTTGGAATTTTTGTAAGTTTGATCCAGGCTATTGAGTCTTCTCTTTTGCTTTGTAGCGAATGCAGGAGGTGTACGAGGAGAGAAACATTTCAATTTTTGATTTATTTGAGGTGGCTGGACAGGTGTTTTGTGGGTGATGTAGTTAACCGCACGCCTTTGCAAACAGCACTATTTATTTGGGGCCCAATGGGGGCCCTGGCCTGGGAACATTGAAATCGTTTGTATTACATTTATTTTACAATTTATGAACCACTTGGAATTGGATTTGATATAAAAATACTCCCCATACCACACATTCACACATTAGATCAATTTTCCATAAAGTACCACGACGGTACCGATGGTTACAGGCGAAGTGCTATCGAGTTTTTCTTTGCTGTGTGGGTTTTAACCCTCCCCGCTTTTAAAATAATTTTCCAGAAAGCATTATAGAATTTTACAAAACGTATAACTTTGAGGGTTCTTATTAGGATTTCTTTGTTGATTTCTATTCAATCCGTTAGCCAATAGAAAACACGACCATCTTATGGGCACACTGATACCTACAGTAGGTAAATCTATACTAAGGTCACTAGATATATCTAGTGACTTTAATCTATACAAGACTGTAGCGACAATTGGTGTCTTATTTTTGATTGGTGGGTGAATTACGTGGTGCGCGGGAGCCATTATGTGGCAAACTTTAATATATCTCACTTAGCCTGAAAGCTACTGATCCTTCCACATAAAAAATGCCTAGTGATGGCGTACCTATCAGAGAGTTCTTTTAACTTACGAATACATATAAAAGTTCTAACGTCCGGTAGATCACTTGGCAACCCAGGTGTCACTAAGTATATTTTTGCTTACTTATATTACGCGAATTTTAATTTTCCTACAATGTCAATCCAAAAATGCGTTGCTTTACCGAATGCCAACAACCCCCGTTTAAATATGCGACCAACTGATGTCATAAATACAACGGCATATTTCCCTAAGGGTTGGACCTAACTCGAAACCATACTAGCAGAGACCCGAATTTGAACCAACATGTATCTAATAAAATTTGAAGATGAAAGCATTTTACTTTAGCCAAGATAAGAATCACTTCAATTGTGAACCGGAAAATCCCTTCACTAAACCCACGCTCCTAGTTATATAACCGGAAAATCCCTAGGCCACGACCTTGATTCAAAATTCAAGATGGCGGAGGGCGTCGGTATTGTATTCCCACCGGCTACAAACCATAATTTCTTGAAATCAAAATTTTAACCACAAACTCTAATTATTAAGGATCGTCAGATCCTTTATAGTTTTGTATTGTCGTCCGTTCGTCCGTCCGTGTGCGCTCTAACTCTTGGACACTAAGGATGGACGCTATTGATCTTCGGGAAGCTGGTTCAACAGGAACAAACGTTATAGGACTTCGAGTGAATCGGAAACAGGAAAAACTGCGGGCTCAATATAATAGAAATCAACATAAAACATGTCAAACTCGTTATTTATGCACCAAGATCGTTGGAAAAAGACCAAGAGCATTATCTCAATGACCAAGACATGAATTTGAAGCACTATAAAATGTATTATGTAAGATTAAAATAAATTGTCGTTAAAAGTGATTGTAATACTGAGGATCCTTCGATATTTCGTTGTACCTATCGGTTTATTTTTATAATTTTTTGTGTAACTGCAGCAAAAACGATGCCAAACGTAAACAGCATCCGAAATAAATTTAAGGAAAATCCAACGTTTCACCGTAGATTGGAAAGGTAGCAATTTAAACAATCAGAAGAGATTTCCAATTCGGTAAAAATTCGCATGTGTGAGTTATGGAAGCGTTGCTAACGTAAATACGAACCCTACAGAAAAACAGGGCGTAATTTTATACATACTTTTTAGTAGCTGTCGGCGATATCCACCACAAAAAACGAATTCAACAATGAATTCAAAATGCAAAATGTAAACGTATATCGTTTATAAAATAAAAGAAATTAAGTTTCGTAATTAACAAAAGAACACAAAATTGAATTTTCGCAATTTGTTCGGGATAAGCCAAGAAAATGCGCAAAAGCAAAATTTAGTCAACCGCAAGATTATATTTTTCCTTTGGCGTGCGTTCGAAATAAAGTCATTTATCAGCGACTGGAACTAGAAATGTAGACAAAACAGAATTTTCCATTGTATATAAATCTACAAATCAACGGCGCTCTTTACGGCGCTTACCTAAATCGCGGAGAAAAGTTTTCTAATTTCGTTTCACCTTGTAAATGCGGATCGTTTTTTAAGGACATAAAAATGCTCCTTAATTGCCGAAAGGTAATTTCGGCGACGGTACCGGAATTCTATTTACTTTTTCGAGTTTTACGATCAGCAGCCCAGTATCCACTTTTCTACACGATTTTGACATTACAATCAATAACCACGATAACTCTTTACCTGTGTCAGCCAATATGTTTATTGTGGGGGGAATCTGGGGAAGGAGTAAATTAATAAAATCCCCTGTTCGTAAACTTGTCTAGGCACAATAGCGAAAGCGCTTCGATTACATAATGGGGAAAATAGAGGCAATAGTTTTCAAGTAAACACGAGTAATATGCTAAACCTTTTCACGGATCAGAGGAAACCTATTCGGGTGGCTAATCCGAATTTTGAATCGGAGATACGACGTTGTTTGCCTTACCTCCACCTTTGAGTTTAAAAAAAAGGGCTCGATAATACAAATACAAGTGATTTGTTGCTACCTCGTAACGAACAAGTATAGCCGGGAAGCAATCGTAAAAAAGGGTAGGTTGTTATCCTTTTCTACATTTACTCAACAGCCAAACGTGCAAATTTACTACTACTACAGATCGCACATGGCATAAGAAATTCAAGCAAGTATTGCCTTTCAGTAACTATTGTTCTTCCAGGTAGGTATAGTTTGCGTCATTAGATAATTGCAATGGCAATAATGGCATTTTCATATGTCTTCAAATGCCCCATCTATGAACATAAAAATATACAATGGTAATATTCGGTACGGCGGAACTTTCCGGCTTTGCGACTTTACGCCGCCGGGACATTCCAGCGCTGCGACTTTCCGGCGCGGGAATTTTCTGGCGCTATAGACGTTCCAGTAGACGCACATTGGAACGAAACGGAATATTCTCAAAGGCGTTAATAATATACGAGCGTCTTTCTTAGCGCATTTTTGCAAATTTTGTAAAAAGATAGCTTTTCATCTTTATCTTCATCAGCAAATGAAGGCCCTTATATGAACGCTTATAGAAAGACGAGTAGTGTACGTGTACCTACCAGGCTGTGCAATTAACAACTTTAGGGACGGGGCTACATGATGACCTTCGAGTGTGGTTTACTAACATGGTGATTTTTCAGTTTTTTCCTATTTTCTTCTACAGTTTTGGCCCGACAATTATTTTCAAACTGGTGTCGCCGGAAAGTGCCCGCGCCAGATAGTTTTCCATGATTTATCGAGATAAAATATTATCCTTATCGTGTTACAGGATCTGTACAGCAATTTTATTATTTCAAATAGAACACCCTGTATTTGATCGCATATTCAAAATCTACATGAAAATCTACGGAGATTGCTGCTACATTGCCCTATACCCAGCATTAAGGTTTTCAAGTTATTCAAGGTTTTCCAAAATTTGCCATAACTTTTTTCTTGAGAGGCACAAAAAATTCCTTTCTATTTAACAAAAAAGTACCTTTAGCCTAACTTAGATCTCAAAAAAAAGGTGAACTTCTAAAGTGCCTCAAAAAGTACATTTTTAACGAAAAAAGTTTAACAATTATTTAAAAATTAACATCTCAGTTATGCGTTTCATTAACAAAGTACACGGAGTCGTCCCCTTGATCCCCAAATTCCTCAGTTCCGCAAATCCCGCGGGATCCCGCTCCATTTATGTGCGGGATCCCGGTATTTCGGGATCCAGCGAACCCGGTATTGCATTCCCTAGTTACAGCCCTTTGAATTTTCTTTCGAAATTGGTTTATAGTCTATAACTTTTGATTGAGAAGTCTAATCGAAAAAGTACGAATTGTTTTGGATTCTACGCACCAAAATTAATAAGAAAAAGTGTTTTCCAGATAAATTTTGGTGCAGTCGATTTTTGGTAAAAAAGGAAGGTTATACCTTGCCTTTTTTTGAGTCCCGAAGAAAAAATTGTCTTAGATCGACCCGGAAAAAAATTTTCTTATAGAATGTGGCCTGTAGAAGCCATATTTTCAAACAGTTCCAAGATTGGGCTACTAGTTCAAAAGTTACAGCCCTTTGAATTTTCTTTCGAAATTGGTTTCTAGTCTATAACTTTTGATTGAGAAGTCTGATCGAAAAAGTACGAATTGTTTTGGATTCTACGCACCAAAATTAATAAGAAAAAGTGTTTTCCCGAGAAATTTTGGTGTAGTCGATTTTTGGTAAAAAAGGAAGGTTATACACTGCCTTTTTTTGAGCCCCGAAAAAAAAATTGTCTCAGATCGACCCGGAAAAAAATGTTCTTATAGAATGTGGCCTGTAGAATCCATAATTTCAAACAGTTCCAAGATTGGGCTACTAGTTCAAAAGTTACAGCCCTTTGAATTTTCTTTCGAAATTGGTTTCTAGTCTATAACTTTTGATTGAGAAGTCTGATCGAAAAAGTACGAATTGTTTTGGATTCTACGCACCAAAATTAATAAGAAAACGTGTTTTCCCGAGAAATTTTGGAGCAGTCTATTTTTGGTAAAAAAGGAAGGTGTATACACTGCCTTTTTTTGAGCCCCGAAAAGAAAATTGTCTCAGCTCGACTCGGAAAAGAAAGTTTCTTATAGAATGTGGCCTGTATAATCCATAATTTCAAACAGTTCCATGATTGGGCTACTAGTTCAAAAGTTACAGCCCTTTGAATTTTCTTTCGAAATTGGTTTCTAGTCCATAACTTTTGATTGAGAAGTCTGATCGAAAAAGTACGAATTGTTTTGGATTCTACGCATCAAAATTAATAAGAAAAAGTGTTTTCCCGAGAAATTTTGGTGCAGTCGAATTTTGGTAAAAAAGGAATGTTATATACTGCCTTTTTTTGAGCCCCGCTAGTTTTTCTGCGAAGGAAATTTCTGTTACCTCGGTTTTTGATTGGGGAGCCAATGAAAATTAACGAAGTATCTCCGTCATTGATTTCCTTCATGAAATAGGCGTTTTAAGTCAGCATTTATCCTTAGAAAGCAATTACTCATATCCATGTTAGGTAGGAATTTCAGGTTTATCATTTCATAAAAAATTACTGTTTCTGAGGAGATGCATGCTTAAGTATCCCAATATTTTCCGTGTCTGTTTTTCTTTCCATATACCAAAAGTCAATCATTTCTGTCGCTAGCCTCCTCAACGTCCTATTCAACACCTGGAACAAAATCTTAGCAGCATGAGCTATAACACTGATGGTTCGGAGTTACTCGCATTTCTGTGTTCTGAAGCTGTGTCACAACGGTTCTGAGAAAGCCACACTTCTAATTTTAATTACACAGACTCTCAGTTTATTACTCTTCTTGAAATTTCCTCGTATTTCCCCAACATTTACTAATATTTCTTCTAATTTCCTACACATGTCCCAGCTATTTCCTAGATGAGGGACAAGAATTTCGATCATGATCAACCCCGAGGGGCTGTTCACGACTAATTTTAGGGGACGAAGATTTCCTTCATTACCTAAAAATTACCACCATTTCCCTTCATTTCCTCAACATTTTTAATATTACCTTAAATTTCCCCAAATACGCTTAAGTATTTCCCTATAGAAACCTCTTGCTTGCTTAAAATTTGCTCTAGATTTCATCAGAATTTCCTGGGAATTTCCTCTAGATTTTCCGGGAATTTCTTTTAATTCCTCAACATTCCCTAATATTTTTCCTAGAATTTCTTTTGAAATATCCTCCAATTAGTCCAAAATTTACTAATATTTCCTCTAATTTCCTACACATTTCCCAGCTACTTATTCCTACATGACAAACAAGAATTTCCCCTCGAGGTTGGTCACGGCTTATTTTAGGGGTCAAATTTTCCCTAGAATTTCTTCATTCCTTTGAAATTTCCTCTTCTTTCATAAAAATTTACTAATTCCTCTAATTTTGTTTATTTCCTGCACATTTCCCAACTATTTCCTCGAAATTTCCTACATGAGGATTAAGAAATTCACTTGTGGTCAACCCCTCGAGGTTGGTCACGGCTTTTTTTAGGGGACAAAGATTTCCCCTTCATTGCCTAAAAATTGCTTCCCAATTTTTCCAACATTTTTAGCATTGCCTTAAATTTCTCCAAATTTACATCTGATTACGCGATTTTTATGCCTACGGTGACTGGCCTATTAATTTAAAATAAATTAAATGAAGGAAGGAGCGTTTAGCCCCTTTTATATGCAAAAGTCCATTGTAAGGACCAGGTTCTTGAGCAATCTCTATTCCTTTCCGATCACTTAATACTTCGCTTTTATCAATCACTAACAGGTACAGGGCAAAAATCCCCCCTTCCGCACACGACACCCCTACCGAATGCTAACTAAAATGATCCGACATATTTCACTAATCCCAACCATTACAAGAAGTGAATTACCAATTTTAGGGATGACAGATATTTAAAAAGATGCATACATTTTACAAACATCTAGGGCTCAATTCTACTTTTTGCTTCAACACGTAGGGAGGGTTCCGCTCTAAATTAGGAGTATCCGTTTTCCCGGTATTATCCCTAAACCCTCTTAATGAAATTCTTTTATTATAATTATAGCACATTTTATTTCCGCGTTTATAGTCCGAAAATTTATAGTTTCTGGACAATTTCCCGTAATTATTGTTCATTATAACGAACGTAAGAGGAGCGAATAAGGCGACGGCGTCCTCGGGCGTCGGTGGAGTGTATTTGGCGCCGGGGCGCCATGAAACAGTGGAAGCTTTAACAACCCTCCCGACGGTTATTGCGCCGGAAACAACCTTAGATATATATACACACATTCCGGCAGATACAATATCTGATACTTGCTCCAACTAGAATACAATGTGGTTAACTTAACGCAAGCGAGATAATAACACTTTAGCGCCCCCCAATCACGCCGTTTTTTTTTATTTACTCCCTCACCTATAAGAGTTCGACTTTCCTAGTTTCGATCACGTCCGAGCACGTCATACACAAAATTAAGCCTATTACATACGGTTAACTAACCGAGCTAATCGTCTGTAGAGATGATGGTCTCGTCGATCCTTGTCGCGAGACCTTCTAGGATTAAGCTTGCAGTTCATTTCGCAGGATTAGCCTCCGCTAACGTAATATTATGTGTTCCGAACATCTCATCTCATTTACAATTTATGGTTATCCGAAAGATTTCACTTTGCAACGGATATTAACGAAATTTTGCGGTTTACTCTCGAGATAAAAGCGCAATTATGTATGCCCTTTTAGCTAATTCCATGGTTCCTTAGATTTTCGAAATCGGTTTTGCATATGATTACAGAAAAATAAAAAGTAAAATCTCTTCCGCAACAATGTGAATGTATTCCGCATGAGGCTTTCTGCTAACAAAATGTTTTCTCGGAAAACAAACAGCTGTTAGAAATCACATTTCCGTTGTGCACAATTGATTTGAAATACCGTTCGCAAGCTTTAAATATTCAGTCAATTACATTCCCAAAAGTTAATTTCCCATGTTCAGTATGAAAACAAGCAATGCACGATTAATTACACAAATAATTACTTCCTTATGCCGTATCCTTCTTAAGTGAGGTAGGTACAGTAGGAAGAAAGTCAATTTGGTTATGGTCACTCGCTGAAGCAACATATCTTATTGCAAAGTGTTTCAATTGTCATTGAAATTGAAAGTTGACTCTAGCATGTCCTTATTTTGGGGGTACTGGATCATGACTGTGTCAACTATAAAATTAAGTGACCATATCGACTAACGAAGGGGAAAGGGAATGACTTTTCAGAACTGAGTGGTCTCTCAACATCAAACACTCACAAAAGAAAAAACTTCAGGAATCTTCACCACTTTCTATTCCATTGAAACAAAGATAACACAAACTGGTTAATTAACACAATTTTTAATTTTCAAAGCGATGGCTGTTCAAACGGGAAAACACTTTGAGTTTTATTACATAAAAGAACCTTCTAACAAGGTCTCGTTATGCACTACAAACTGCTATGTTAACAACAACGTAACTTCTTCAGTCAACGGACATTACTGTCTTACAAGACTACTTCTGCACAATCTTACTCGTACGTAAATAATTTAAATAAACAAAACTTACACGAAGGATAAAATTTAAGCAAACAGTTAAACAATTAAAAACAAAGCTAAAATGCACAGACACTAAAATAAGAAATTCCGATGAAATAAACCAATTTCGTGCTTATTTGTAATAAAATTTAAACTAAATTAAAACTTTACGCATACAGGATGGCCCGTTCTTATATTTGGCATCATCTCAACCTAAAGAACGTTCACCTGACGTTGTTTACACAACAGTATCTTCCTCTTTATCTCAACAAAGTCTTCTTTTTCTTCTCTCCTGGTTTCCGCATCTAAACCCCGCAATTATGTTGGTATTTTTCCTTTTCTACCTTGCATATTTCGGCACCTGCTCCATTGTCAGCTTCTTGTGTCTTCTGCTTCCTCGCGAGTTCTCAATTTGCTCTTTCTGTTACTGCACCTGTCGCTTTTATAAGTTCATCATCCGTCCTTTCGACCTCTGCCCATCCGTATTCGTTTCTTTCATCATTTCTTTGTTCCCACAAATTTCCTTTTGTATTCATTATCTTCTCCATTTTTGTTTCATTCCCTAATATGAAATTTGGCGCCCAATAACTTTCTTTGTTAGTTTATCCCATTCTTTCCATCTCCACAACGTTTCTTACACCAACATTATTCTAAACGCGTTTTTGAATTTCCTCTCTCCTATTCCCCACGCCTGATCGCCACCTCTGCCCTTTTCTCCATTATTTGTCCATTGTGCATCTAGTACCTTTTAAATTTCTTTAATTCTTGTACTCTTTCTTCCTTTCACTTTTATTCTATGTCATATCCTTCCTCTCCTCTTCCAAAATCTCATCATCTTCGATTTTCCGACATTTACTTCCATTCCCTTTCTTTCCCAGTATGTGTCCATTTTTCCCATTGTTTCCTTCATCTGTTTTACCTTTGTTCTTCCTGTTCTTCCTTCTGCCCATTAAGATTTCTCCATTTTGACCCTGTCACAATATTTTCTTTAGATTTCTTATGTTAAAGTTAAACAAGGTTGGTGGGCTAAGTGGATATCCTTGTCTCAGTCCTTTTAATGTCCATAACATTTCAGACCCCTTGATTCCTATCCCTACTCTGCTTCTTATCGCTCCATATAATTTGATTATGTCCTTTAAATTTTTGCCTATTTTCCCATCCCCCATAATTTTTAATACTTTTCCGCCTCAAGTAATATCATTTTATTGGCGAGTTTTGTATTAAATTTTATCCAAAATCGGGTTTTAATATAGAATTTCAGTTTGCATATAGAATTTTTGATTCATGTCAATGTCAATGATGACAGAAGTCATTATAGACATTTAGCAATGTGACAGGTGCGTCCGGAAAAATGAAGTTGCGACTGGTAAAGTGACAGGTGCAGGAAAAATAGTCTAGTCCACCTCTGAAACTATTTCTTCCGCGACTACGTACGCGCATATAAATTACCCTCTGTCTTAATTCATTTTTTCCCCGTTCCCGCGGAAATTTCGGGAAGAGCTTTCGAAGTACACCTTAAAGAAACCTACGCTCTAAATGTCCAGTCTCTATCTTTCAACGGCAAAACGTTAAAAATTCTCTCTTAGTGCTCCCCTACAATCCTCAAGCAACCTACCTGCCAGCTTTCTACGCCCAGTAGTTTCGGCTGTACGTTGTCTATCAGTCAGTAAGGGAAGTTTTATATACAGGGTCGCTATTAAGGATAGAGCCAAAGCCTAGACCAAAGCTCTCACACTCAAACCGGTTAGACATGAAAATTAGAACTATACAATTTGAAATTATTTCAAGGTTAAAATTTTTTAGTGAGACCGCCATTTTGAATTTTTTTAAATTTTAATTGTATAATAGTTTTAAGTGTGACCCATGATTATTATAGGTGCTAATACAAAATAAAACGTCGGCTTATATTTTTCCATACAATGTTTGTCGCCTCTTTCGGAATCGGCACTATTACACCTTTCTTCCATTTTTCCGGTAGTCCTCCCCCTTTCCATATCTTCATGCCGCATTTCTTATTTCAGCCCGCTTTCACTTTCATCAGTTTCTTTAATTACCTACTGCTCAATCCCTTCTAGCTATCTCGTCTCCTTCCAACTCTTTCCCATCCTTCTCTTTCTCCTTATTTCCCTGTATTTCTCTCATACTTATTATTTTTTTCCCTTTTCCTCTGATTATCAGTGTTTTTATTTTGCAGATGCCTTCTTCATATTCTTTCTGTTTCTTCGTCTTTTTTCCTTATATTTTGTTGTACTTTTACTCTGTTTTCTCAAATTTTCTCCTCTATCTCTCCCTTTCTTCTTTTCTTTTGTCTGTAATACGAGTATCTACTCGTAGATATGAAATATCAACATTTAAATTTAAATCAATCTTTAGCAAAAAGGGGATCCATTTGTAGTCAGGGTAATTATTAAAATCAAAGCAGTTTTCCGCGGAGAACAATGGAGCTATGCTATAATGGTTAAATGACTAGCAAGCAAGTGTCTACTCACGTTTACATAAGAATCCGTTTAGTGTGAGGGTTGCAATTTTTGAAGTACCTACTTCAAATAATCTTGTTTCTTTGTTTGATTTTGTTTATAAAGTCTAATTGTAACTTTTACACATGTTGTATGTTGAGTTAGCTAGGTTTATATTAGCCTCCCTCTAACTACGCGCCTCATCTATTAATAATGAGGCGGAGCAAAAAGACCTTCTAGGTACCTACTCGCCCATTTGAAATCTATCAAATTATTGAACTTGTAATGGTATAGATTAGAAAGATTAGCATGTTTTCCAAATTTTGGTTATGAATTTTTAATTATTAATGTATCTTCAGTGAAGAGAACATTAACTGAATTCTTTTCGAGAAGTAATAGTACGAAAGATAGGTCCAAACAATAACAAATAACAATAAATTGATAGTGTTCTTGCTGGTGTTGGAAGGAATAGGTTGGTGGACTGTAGTGCAACGGACGTGTATGCACTCTACGTGTTTGTTTTCTATAGGGTCTTTATTTCTCAATTACTTTCGGAAGACGGTAGACATAAAGTCTGGAACTGGGTGTTTAGTTGCAAGAAATAAATATCGCAGATTGAGATTAAGGTAATACATAGTGTCGCGAGTTTTTCCTACTAAAATTTGGTTCGTGTCGTGTTCGGAGCGCCCCTGGTACAACTCATCGATAAAAAATTTGAGCTTGGGACCGTAAACGAGATATTTGTATTTGATAACGTAAAATCGAAACCGAGAGTTCCGTTAATTAAAAAAAACTTTTGGTTTAAAAAAAGGCGCATAAAAGTAAAGTAATTCGTATTACGTATAACTGAACACACATTTAGTCGCCATTTCCGGCGGATCTGATTGTTTTTTATCCAAAGGACATTTATTTAATACAACTCTTTGTTCTTGGGTAGCCTCTACATTTCCTTCAAAAAATATTTGTCTTTTTTTCATTTAAAATACGTTATAAATTTATTGTTAATTTGCGCAGATTGTTGTAGCAAAACCACGGTTATAAGATAAGACACAAATGAGATCCAGAATAGTAATGTTTTCGTCCCAAAGACGCAAGATTACAAAATCACCCCTCATAAAGCGCAATCCTTTAGGAATTTTTATACCAAAACGATGTATACACTTTATTGTTGGATGGGCAATAAAAGCTAGCGCAGTAAAAAAAAGTTTAGTAGGCAATTCGATATTAATGAGTCTAGTGCGGTGCATTAAAACGATGAAAATTTATAACCTGAAGACATGTAAGATCCTCCCACGAAAGATTAGATAAAGCTCTAGTAATATATGCATAATTTAATTTAGTTAAGTATCCTATCTACGTCCAATAAAATGTCGGCGGCGGCTGCCGTTCCGAAGCAAATGTACCTCTCTAATATACGTTTTACCCTCCCGAGACGCTCCGACCACTTGAGATTGCTTATACGAAGATGTTCCCTATGTTATTAAATTAAATTAATAAATGGCGCTTGTGTGCAAATACTGTTTAACACCTTGGATTTTCGGGACGCGAAATTACTAACAGTAATGTTTGAAAAAGAACGGTGCACCATGAGGTACAAATGGCTTTCAATTAAAACACAATTATTTTAAGTAAATTTTTCCTTGCACGCACATGATTATCGCTCCCTCGTTTAAACTGATATCATCTGGAAGGACCATTATTTTAAATGCAACGACTTGATATAATGGTTGTTCTTTTTTCTTTCCCTGCTTCCAGTAAGGGCGTGTGAAAAATTCGATTTTAATTATTCTACAGTCAATCTATCTCGCAGTATCTCTAACTTCAGGTCGTAAATATGGAAGGAGAGAAGGCTATGCAACGTCTATTGAGTAAATCCAAAGGTAATTAGAATTAATCCTGTTAAGGGTAGGCACAATTAAAAACGTGCACATTCCAACTTCACGTATTACCAGCAAACCCTTTCAAGGCCTTAAAGATTTCATCCTAATCTAAATTTCTCCCCTTTAGGGCAACAAACCTCAATAAAACGAATTTCCTAATTACCCTACTCCTTATACGCAAAGAGAATCTTTTCGGCGAAACAAAAAAATTTACATTTTATTTCTTGATCCACGTTTAGTTTTGTTTACGTTATAAGTAAGTTATGCAAATGAGATGTTGATGAAGTCTAATAAACTGGGAGAAAGCCTATACCTATACCGGAGTAGTGGTTATTTGCACGTTTAGCTCAAATGGAATATCCATGTTAATCAGAAAACAAAAATAATAAATGTAAATACCTCGCCGGTTAAGGGTTACTTATTAGATTCCCCTCATACTATAAATCGATTATTCAAATGTTTTGAATGCGAGTTAACTCGAGGTTCGTACTTAAATTAAACGAAAACATTTACCGGGTTACCGATATTACCTATACCTTTATTCCATATTTAACTTTGTCTCGAAAATATTGCGAGAGCGTCCTGTAAATAACGCCATCCTACAGAATTTAAGAATTAACAAGTTAAAAAGTAATCGTAAACGATTTATATGGAACGCCGTTTTAGTATTTATAACAACATTTTATCATGTATCATTTTAAATAACAGTCAATCTTATGTCTCTAAATTTTTCGTTTGTTGTTTTTATCTTACGTATTAAGAGATTGATTTAAAAAATGTTGATTAATAAAGATGATACATGAATTAAAATGTTTGTTGATAATTTTAATTAGGCGCTAGTATACACGTAGTCAAATAGACTAAAATGTAGTTCCTGAAACTTCCGCACAATCAGAGATACGAATTAAAATTATCAACGAACATTTTAATTAATGTAACATTTTAATTCAACAATCACTTTAAATAATTCTTGCCGATTTTAACAGCATGAATTCATATGATTGTTGAATTAAATGTTCTCTGAAAATATTTGTACAATTTTATTCCAAAATTTTACAATGTGCCATTTTAAATAACAGTCAATCGTATGCCTCTACTTTTTACGTTTGTTGTTATTGTCTTACGTATTAAATATGATTGTTTAAAAAATGTTACTTAATAAAAATGTGAAATGAATTATATTGTTATATTGAATGAGTGTATATGAAACTGTATTTCAACAAACAATTAATAACAAACAATTAAATTGAATTGCAAGAAATACTTCGATTAATAAAACGATTTTGTCCAACAAACATAAAAATTCATTCATTTTAAATGTGGAATTAAAATTATCAACAAACATTTTAATTCATCAGTCATATAAATTCGACGATTTGAAAATTGAAGCCGAATATTTTCAACAATCACTTTAATTCAACAAACAAATAAATTTTTATTGTTAGACGTAGTAAAAGAATCTTTTAAAATGATTGTTGAATTAATATGATTGTTGAATTAAAATGTTACATGAATTAAAATGTTTGTTGATCATTTTAATTAGGCGCTAGTATACACGTACCCAAATACACTAAAGGATAGTTCCTGAAACTTCCGCACAATCACAGATACGAATTAAAATTATCAACAAACATTTTAATTCATGTAACATTTTAATTCAACAATCATTTTAAATAATGCTTTCCGATTTTAACAGCACGAATTAATATGATTGTTGAATTAAAATGATTGTTGGGAATATTTGTACAACACTTCAATAATTGAATTAATATGATTGTTGAATTAAAGTGTTTGTTCATAATTTTAATCCCACATTTAATATGAATAAATTTTTATGTTTGTTGAATTAGTTCTAGTTAGTTATATTACTGTTCGTTTATGTATTCGTTTGTTGATTTGTATTGTTAAACTTTCGTTATACACATTGCTATATAATTCATACATCATTTCAATTAAGTGATGTTTTTTAAACAAACATATTTAATGTTTCACATAAAAACAACAAACATAATAAATCGGGAAATAAAATTAACTGTTGTTTATAATGTTACATTGTAAACTTTCGTAATAAAAAGTAAAACGGCGTTCCATAGATTTACATAAAGCGCATTTCCACTTGCATTCATTTCCCATTTGTAAGATGCAACTTTTGTTAAAATCGTAAAAATCCGGCCACAAATATGAAAGATAGCGTTGCACATGGGCAATCCATTGTTGACCTGCTACTTCAATTTCAGTTTATGAGAAGAATTTCATTTCAATGCTTTTCTAAATAAGAAAGTTGGAACTGCGCATGCGCAAACCTAAATTTTGAAACTAATGTTAGATTTTCCTTTGTTCCAAGCGCCTAAGTATCAAATTTCACTTAAATAGTTCCATAGATAAAAAAGTTGGCACTGCGCATGCGCAAAATAAAATTTTGAAACTGGCGCTAGATTTTCCTTTATTCCAAGTGCCTATGTATCAAATTTCGTTTAAATTCTTCCATAAATAAAAAAATTGGCACTGCGCATGCGCAAAACCAAATTTTGAAAACTGGCGTTTGATTTATTCCAAGTGCCTATGTATCAAATTTCATTCAAATACTTTTATAAGTAAAAAAGTTTGCAATTCGGCTTATAAATGGTCGATATGCGAAAAGGGCACTGTGAATTTTGAATCGATTCGATTCAACTTTTGGCATTGCGTATTATATGGCTAAATCTATGCCCATATTGAATTTCATGCAATTCAGTTCCTAACTAACGGAGATGTAAAAGCGATCGAACATTTCTAAACAAAGTTATCGTTCACACGGACAGATAGATGGACAGACAGACAAAGGAGCAGACGGAGAGACCAACCGGCAGGCGACAGATAGCAATGCAAAATTATAAACGATCTCTAGGATCGTTAATAAACGGCAAAAGTGTAAAATTATGGAACATGTAAAAAACG
The DNA here is from genome assembly GCF_008802855.1 of Photinus pyralis. Classification (NCBI taxonomy): domain Eukaryota; kingdom Metazoa; phylum Arthropoda; class Insecta; order Coleoptera; family Lampyridae; genus Photinus; species Photinus pyralis. The sequence continues at coordinate 19,371,391 of NW_022170819.1, forward strand.
GTTTTTTGTTTTTTTTACAATAACTTTTTTTGTAAGCGGTACAGAAAAAATTCCTTCCTTGGTACAAGACTCGACACCATAACGAACCAAATAGCGAAAAAAGTAGAACAATAGCTCTTAAGATAAAGAACTAGTAGCGTCGCAAAGTTACGGGCGGACGGACGGACGGACGGACGGACGGACAAAGTGGCCACAATAGCGCATTTTTTTTTTATTTTTGTGGAAATGCGCTAAAAAGGACAAAATATTTGATCTTGAAGGAAAGAAAAAGTTACTATTCTTTGATGAACAGTACCACTTCTTCAGGTTTGTGTTGTATTGCTTCAACGTTGAGGTGGATAGAGAGGCCAGCAAAAACTCCATTGGGCTTAATACAATCAATACAAGGTTGTGCGGTACTGCGGTAATTGATGTGGGGTTCTCTTAATATAGAGTAATAAGTTGTAGTTCGGTTGTAAGTAGTTATTTCTGATATTATTAACCAGTTAAAGATTGGGAACCAAGATTGTACAGTTCCAATATGGGACTACTAAAAATCTCTTTTGCAACACCATCTAAATAAGTGAAAAAGAGGGAAAATCCTTGGTAACAACAGATTGTAAATGCATCTGTTGTAATTGAAGACGGATTCAGAAACCACGATATTTAACGTGTGCATTTAATATTAGTTCTAGGTGCAAAAAAACATCTATAGACGGGGTGCCAAATTTCTTTGTAATCAAAAAGAAAGTAAAACTTGGTAGTTCATATTTGGCCGCCGGTTCTAACCCACGGGAAGCGATATCTGCAATATTAGATCGCGAGGTTCGATATGAAGCGTGAATCCATAGTCCTCCAGCTTGGCACCACTGCCAGATACCTTAAGGAGTCTCACCAGTCCATGACACCATGCACCAGTCTAACACTTTAGGTACCCCCCTTTTTATTAATGTAGGCAATTAATATAAATGAAGGAAGTAGATAAATTATGTTTCCACAAATTAAGGTCTTCTCTTATATCGTATAGGAGATTCGTGATTTTATCACAGGTACTCAGTCGTGCTAGTGCCAAGACTTTCATCCTTTCCAAAACTTGGGTACAAACGCAGTCATACCTCACGCTAATACAACTAGGAACAAGCTTTCCAATTAGGCTTGAGAAATCTCTAACTTTGCATTTCTCTAGTCCATATTGTGTAATTCTCAGATTATTTACCTTGCCTTGTTATCAAAAGGAAGTTCAATAGACATATTACCAGAATTAAGTATAAAACCTAAGAAACAAATTTTACTCGGCTGCATTTGACCCTTTTTTGGCTCAGTTTTTCTAAAAAATGTATTGTATATTGCACATTGCTTAAACACTGCATTCTGTCTTTACCGATTGATAAGAAATCGTCTAAGTAGACGACTGATAAAAAACACCTTTTGCCCTTAAATGAGAAACAACAGGTTTGACTTCATTTCGTAAACACATATGGAGTAGAGGTAAGACCAAAAGGAAGACAGTTAAAGTGGTAAATCCCCTCAAAGGAAACTTTAACAAAAACGTCGACATACCAGATACCGGTACCAGATAGTAAGCGTCTTTAAAACCAGGGACGCCAAGAAAAAATCATCTTCTATAATAAATTTAAAGCAACCTTGAGCTTCTTGAATCGAGTTGCCCGTCACAAGGAGTTCTTCTCGATACACCTTCCGCAAGTAACGAAGCAATATGCTTCCTAATGCCAGCTTTTCCCTAAGGGACCATTCAGTTGCGAAGGAATTTTCCGTTGAAAAAATATTTCAACAAGAGGGATTGTATAGCTTTACCCAACATGGACAAATCTGAACAAACATCGTTCCACTCCCTTGTAAAAAACTGTAAACGACCACCAATACTTACAGATCGAGATCGGGTTAATTCCTGTGCCTCCGTTCGTTGATTATTGAACTGTTGTCTGTGTCGATGCTGTTGTGGAGAGTGGTAATTCTGGGGCCCCTCATACAACATACCTAAACTGCGTGCGAGGCTTTTTATACCTTTGGAAGGACGGGACTTTGAACTTTGTTGAAGGTTTATTGCCAGACCGAAGTTTGTTTTTGTTTATTAATAATTTTTTGCATCCCGCTCCACAATACTCTTTTCAACAGCCGCTTTGAAAAACCCTTTCAAAATTGGAAGGGAAATCTCACAACAAATTTGGGGTATGTGGTACGGTTTAGTAAATCCTCACGGTCTTTAACGAAAAGACTAGAGCGCCAGAAATCCCTTCCGCTATCCGGTGTGGATCCTGCCTCCTTTGAGATTTGGATCCGATTTCCTAACGTATTCAGGATGTTTACATCTAATTGCGGTTGTTCTGGTTAATCCTCATAAAAGGAAATCTTCGAGGAAACCAAAGGGTCAAAGTTTGGAACCAGTAAAAATGGGTGTTCGGATCCGGATCTCGATCTAGAATCATCACCTGAAACGAAGCGAAAAAGGGTGAGCGCCCGCCCTCTGTGCTGCAATATCCCATCGTTTACGACCTTTGTCAAGGTTAATCGAAAACGGATATAAATTCATATAATGAAAAACGGGTGTGCAAAAACGAAATCATGTAATAAAAATTATCAAATAAAACTCAAAGTTTGAGAGTCGGGGGACTGCATAGCAGTCAGTCTATGGGAAAAATTTCCTCATCAGAAAGTGATAACCTCCACAAAAAACACGCCCAAAGGATCGCGATCGGGATCCTATCCGTTTCATATAATGAAAACCTTCCAATTAATGTAATGTTGGAGTCAGAAACGTCCCTGATAGTGTCTACCAGGGACGCATCCTCACGACGCACTTGACTAAATCCTGGGAGAGGCGGCGACGCCAGGCATATTATGTCAAAGTTTCAAGTTTCAAGTTTCAACTTGCGTGAACGTCAAAGACGTACCTAGGTACTTACGGTTTATATAATAGGAATCTTACTCGTTTCAAATATTGAAACCTTCCAGTTATTAATATAATAACTAGGGAGAAACGTCAAAGACGTACGGTTTTAGAAAACCACCATTGAATATGATTGTAATTAATCTCAAAGTTTGGTCAACTTCTTCCTAATAGCGTGAATTTCGACGGTTTCTTTATCGACACAGAAAAAACCTGCTTCTCTTAAAAAAACCATAATAAACACTAAAACAGAAGGACGCAAGAAAAAACGAAGTGCAGCGCGTGACACACAAAAAAACAATGACGTATTGCATTAGCGTAGATCATGTAGAGACCTGCCTTACCTACATTTTTTCTTTGTTTTTTAAATGTGTGGCGCGTAACTCACAGATGAGCTACTACATATTTATCACTCGGAAGAGAGCGGAATACAATTATGGTATTTCAGGCATGTATTAAGAATACTGAGGCACTGAACTACCAAAGTAGCTTGAAGAAAATCCTGGATATGTGACAAGGTTTTATGTGATTTGAGCTTTAGATATGCAAGATTGTTTTTTAATGCATTAAAATGATTAAAATATTACACTGTCAAGAAGAAAAGCACTGCAACTACCTTTTAATTAAGTGCTATTAAGTAGACACGTCTTAACACTTCCTCACTACTGAAAATCAGATTTTAACTTTAACTTACTTTCAGCGCTTATATAGAAAATTGAGTTATACAAGCAAAAGATAACGTCATAAGTATTCGTAAAATTATTCTTCGTAAAGTTAAGGTAGAGTTCGTGACGAATACATTTGACAGGCACAAATGTAAAATTATTAATATTTCATCTCTCAGTTCATTAATAATTTATGCTAAACGAGCGACTTAAAGAGATAACATAATTATTGACTCACGTGCGCATGATGTATATTTTTCCGAATTCCCTAAGCGTTTAGAATAAAGAAAACTTTGCCAACAATAAGGAAACGCCTCGAATTCCGAAATCTCGTAATCTCTTTAAGAATAAGATAAAACTATAAAGAATCATAGCACAAATTCGAAAAAGCGAAAATAAATCATAAGTAAAGGTTTAGGAATGTCCACATTTCAACAAAAAGCTCGTATATTCTTTACTTTCAGAGCGTCTGTAAAATAAAAATATAAATACGTCTTGTCTTTACTAGAGGCGGATGGCTTTGTAGACTTATAAATCTTCTCGATCTTCGAGTATAAATCTTTGGAAGAGTTGGCTGACATCTTTCAAACAATTCATGTTTAATTCAAAAATTCAGTGCGCCTATAAATCCATCCATTGTTCTATTTTTTGCTTTGAGTCGGAAACAAATTGATTTTATTTCCGAATTCGTAGAAAAACGTTTGTAACTTGTAGATATCATCAAGTTTCATAGCCGCGTTGCGGAAAAGACGGGGTCATAAGCTTAATATGCGGAAAATGTAGAAATTTATACAGCAACTGTTTAATACATATTGGGAAATTTTATTCACACTTATTTGTAGGAAAATTTTAAGCTGGGTTTTAAAATTAATTCCCTTTTACCTACATAATATGAATATTTTATTTTCCGATATCCTTTACATTACATACAATGTGCATGTCATATTCAAATATAGCTTATTCAGACTTGTTCGACATCAATTAAATATTGAACTGCGATTTTCAGCTGTGTGTCTGACATTTTCTTAAGCAAGTAGGAAGTTTCTAAGTTAATTTTGGTTGCAACGCTTGTTTGTGCAGTGTTTGTGTTGTTATTTCCACGCACACCTGTTAAACTGAAAAATACATGTTTCTTGAATATTTTAGACGGCATCTTGCCCTATACAAGCTTTGTATTAGAAATTGCATAAAATCTATTGTTAGGTAAATAGAAACTTGATCAATTTCACTCAAATTTACATTCAGCATCAGATATTGTGTAGAATAATGGACGATTTCCCGACATTTTATAATGAAAGCAAGTGGCATCGTGATGGTATAGACATTTGTCTATAATCTATAGATTATTCAGATGTTTTTCTTAAATTCTCCGGGCACTTCATTTACCACATAATTTGAATTTTTCCTGACCCTATTCTTCGAGTTATTTCATTTATTTAATGTTTTAATACTCTTTCGGTCCTTAAGAATCTTTAAAATATTGCATTTCATTGTATTCTTCACATTCCCAAGATTCAGGTTCATCAGTTTTTTCAATTCGTCAGGTTGTTGTGTTTCTTTTCTCGATATGTATTTTTTATTGAGACAATTAGATTTTACACTAATAAAAGCAAATCCAAGATAAAGAAGAACAAGAACTGGCATTTTGTGGTATATGTAGGAGAACATTTCTTTTGTGATTAATTACTAATTAAACACCTAGACTTTTTTAGTGTCTTATTCAATATTTTTAGGTTTTTAATGATGGGTCGCAACTTTTTTGATTTTTCGAAATGCAGGGTTGGTAGGGGCCAAGTGACTGGTTCCTCCAACATCTTGCCATTTTTTGAACATTTTTTGGGCTTAATATAATAATAAGAAGAATAGTATGGCCGATTGAAACCTGTAGGTATACCGGGTGGTAACTTGAACAACGCACCATAGCAATTTCAATAGTAATTTTTTCATTTCTGATTATTGGCTTCCCTAATTATTTTAGAGACAAAGTCTATTTAGGTTTTTTGTAAAGATTTTTTGAACTTTGAAACCAAGAAATTGGATAACTAAAAACTGGCGCTTTTAAGAAATCAGTGGTGCCATGGCAGTTTGAGATCAAACTAATGGCAAATGCAGGCGCTTTTGTTTGATTTCATAATTCCATGGCATTATCGACCTTTATAAACGCGACAGTTCTTAATTTTTTAATTTCTACTGTTTCTGTATTTATAAAATATGAAGCAAAGGTTTGTAAAGACTCATCATTTTTTTCTCTCCAAAACACCTAAACAGACTTTATTTCTAAAATAATTAGGGAGCCAATAATCGGAAATTAATCGTCAAGTAACCACCCCGTATATTCGAATGAAAACTTGACTCTCGCACTTCTATTTGGTTTCTGTTTTAATTTAAACGAGAACCTCCGTGACCTGAATGCTATCTCTTTCCTACATTGTATTGAAGAGGTCGCAGACTTTTTAGATACTTTACGAATGGGGCTCCTAACTACACTATTTACAATGCAATTATTCCTAGCGGCTAGACACTATAGCCATATACATTTTTACAGGTTAAATTAAATAACTTTGGAAAGCACGCATTTTGGCAAAAGTAGCAATATCAAAATATCATTCAAGTACCACACTCTAAAGTTTATCTTAATTCTCATGTATACCGTATACGCAAAGTTTTAGTGCTCGAAATAGGGGTAGTGTTGCCTTTTTCCGTTTATTACACTTTCTATTATTATAATTATCTTCAATTTCGTTAATTTGGAGGTGGACAAACACTATACTCTTCTGAACTCTGTTAGCAAGTGCTGTAATTTAAAAAAAAATACATTTTGGTTCAGAAATAACACACACATTTAATTTATTTTCCCCAGTAGAATTAAAAACATAAGCTTCAAGATTTCTTTTGTTTTTGTAAAGCTCAACGTGCTTCTGCATACCTACTATCATCACAAACATTCAAATGGAATATTACAGTGTCATGTGCAATAAGCATTGAAGTGGCGCGTTTCATTTTTAAAGTGCTTGTGAACCTTCGTTCATGTTGACAACATGTTAATTTGACATCTAAAGTTGATTGCATATCTCATTTGAATAAAAGGTATAATATGCTGCGCAAAGTTTATAGTACAGAACGACTCGAAAATATTAACTACTCGGCTATTAAAATAAAGCTCAAACCAAGGTTAAAGGAATGTTTCTTTGATCGTGATGTAGAAAGTTCAATTTTCCGAACCACGGAGCTTATGCGATGCAGAATGCATTGCGGTATAAATACAGCGGAAAATCAGAAAAAAATTCTCGCGAGTTTATCCTTTGTAAACATTGAATGTTTGTATAATATACGCTACTTGTAGAAGGCAGACATCTGAAATTCGTCTTTGCTGTAAATCCGATTTATTTACTTTTCAAAGTATGTGTATGAAATCTTAACATCGAGTTGTTTACTTAGACTTGGGTATTGATTCATTTGCGTTTATATCATGTTACTCTTATTCCAAAAACTTCACGATCAGATACTTGGACGCGCAAATGTCCCAATCAAACCGAACCAGGAAATGGAAAAATAAATGAGAGCAGGTTAAATTAAAGAACGGTGTAGCAGAAAATTTCCCCACCCAGAAAAATACGAAGGTGTCCAGATTCGACTTTGGTTCGGTTTCCTAACGGGAATGATTTAATTAGCAATTCAAATAGGATAAATCTAAATTAGGGCAAAAATACAATTAGTTTTCGAAATGATTAAGTCGATTTAAATAATTTAAGAGGCGAAAAGATTAACTTTATTATTCTATAAATATTTAAAGAAAACTTCAGATTGCGTGATTTAGAAGTTTGTGGAAATCTAACGTATTAATATTCATGCCGTATGAAATGCTAATGGGCACTGTATATATAAATTTCAATTTTTACCCCGGATGCCTTTCGTTATTACTTTCTTAAAGTACCTACGTTTTGTAATAAGTTAAGGATGGATATTAGAAATCGAAAATTTTTTTGGTTTTTCTCGATATCTTTGTATTTTAGTTACGAATCTTAATTAAACTCTCCTACTTGTACAATGTACATTATGCACGTGTAGTTATTGCGTCGTACTTGTGTTATACAAACCTTCAAGGGGAATCGTGTTTGCAAAGAGGCTATACGATTTCATTAATATAGCCACTCAGATGCTGTAAAAGATGAAGTTTCCAAGTTTACCATCTTGGAAGGAAATGCGATAGCTGTGAAATGTGATACCAATGTCTTAATTGGTTACTTGAAAACCAGTCAACATTCGCAATTTGACAGTTTGTTCGTGTAATCTCATAACGTAAATTCTATATAGAAAGATTTTTCCTAACATTTTCCGTCGGGAATTGTCTTTTAAAGCTCTATAAAAGTTGTGGGCTGTTCCGTCAAAGGCACTAAATTTTTTCTAATAATGTTATCATCTGACCTTAAAATACAATACTGGTTATGAAATTCAATACTTCTATAAAACAAGTATTTCAGCACATTTTTCAGGGGAACTTTGTAGTTCTGGATAGAGTTTCAGGTGGATATACACAAGATTTTACTCTAAAATGTGTATTAAGTATAATCAATACTGAACGTTCTTATTTCTAAGTACCCAGATATTTTTAATTGATTTTAATAGAAATTATTTTAATGACTTGCAAAAACCTTAAAACTATCAGGTTCACACGAGCATCGCATTAAGTCCAAGGAGAGGTCTCTTGACGATATATTTTACCACATTGTCCAATAAACAAACTACTTTCACTTTTTGGGCTACACTACAATACCATCACATAGAACACATTCTCATACCTACTATATATTTTTCAAAACGCAGTTTGTCCAAAATTGTAAATTTTCAGGAATGATAAAAACTACTATTTATAGAATAGAAGTTGGTTACTGAGTTGCGTTTTATAGAAAAAATCAAGAAAAAATAGCATGAGAAATGGCTAAATTTGCAGGTTGCAACAAGCCAAAATAGCTTTATTGTTTCAGAACAAGCCAAAATAGCTTTATTGTTTCAGAAAAATGTGCCTGATTCTTGACAGAACAGCTCCCAAGCTAAAACTAAAAATCGTGCTTTTAGAAGGGCGACTTCAAAAATTGGTAAGTATAGGGAAAAATGTTTTCCATACGAACAGTTTATTATTTTCCTGTATAGAATAAGAATATTCAATAAAGAATATAGATTTCTATTTGAAAAAACTAGTTGCGGTACACTTGACCTTTAAGGGATAGTTGAGTGAAAATGCGCATAGCATAATTAAATATTTTATAAAAATCATTTTTGATATATCCGCTAGTTTCCGCAATAAGCGACTGTGTCAAGATAAATAGCACACCATATAAATTAATTAAGTAACATTGAAATATAATATTACGAACTGGTAGTTGCAGTTCACATAAGAAATGACTGCTACACCTTCGGCTCCACCCCAATTCGCTTCGATTATGCAAGTGCAGTTAAACCCCAATAAATCGTCCTCTGAAACTGATATCTTTTCTAGGAAAAAATTGATGCTACAAAACTATCATATATAACCGGCTATTTATTTTCGTTCCAAATTCCATTGTCATACGCCCACAAAAACAAAGTTTACCCCTTATTAAATTATGAATTCGAAGTAGCTCGCGATAGTCGACAATTTTTTTATGATTCGTTCTCTCGTAAATACATCGGGCTGGCCCCTCGTTGCTGCGACTTCACGCACTCCTTTTTACTTTGTTTGTGTTTATGACTAATAGTTCATTTATTGTCTACAGTCAAGCAACGTTAGTCCCGGTGGTAGTACCCGTATTTGAATGGGTGACCATTTGAAAACTTCGTTCGTTTATAAAAAATGTGAAAAAACAGTTGTATGACGTCACCGCTCTAAAAACTCACATATTAAAAAAAGTGCATGACAGTTTTACATCTTTTATGCCTAATTACACTACCAAAATTTTGACGAAATCAAAATAAATGTTTTCATAAAAAATATTTTGTTTTTTTAACTTTGATATTTTTTCGTAATAAAACCTGCCTTGGAGGTTATGCACCGAAAAATAAGGTCTTTCGAATAACGTAATAAAAATCTTAGGTTGCTATTTGAAAAAAAAAAGTTCGATGCCGTTGCGCAAACGATCACAAGAAAAAAAAGTGAAATTTGTAAACTTGGGGGGCAGTCGTGAAGTTGGCCCCCCCGAATTTGATTCCATCGTAATTTTGAAACCGGCAGCGCGCAAACAAAATGCAATTGTGCGCAAACGTGAGCAAACGAAGCGCAAACGATCAAATGGAAAAAAAATGGCAAATTTGAAAAATGGGGGGGCCAGTATGGAATTTTGTATTTGGAATAACTCAAAAACGACGGGGGCGCAAACGAAGGTATTGGTAGCGCAAACATGCGCAAACGAAGCGCAAACGATCAGAAGAAAAAAAATGTCAAATTTGTAAACTTGGGGGGCAGTTGTGAAGTTGGCCCCCCCACATTTGATTCCTTCGTAATTTTGAAACCGACAGCGCGCAAACAAAATGCAATTGTGCGCAAACGTGCGCAAACGAAGCGCAATCGATTTCAATCACGAAAATTATTGCTTTCTAAAGTTGGGGGGCCAAGTTCACACAGGTGCTCTATGGGTATAAGAAACCCTGAGAATATTCGTTATATTTTTCCACTAATTGCTCAAATACACTTTTTGCCATCTGTTTATTAGAAAATATGCCCGGGGATGAGTATAGGAGCCGATATTATGGCTTCTATACTCATCCGCGGGCATATTTTCTAATATTAACTAATTTGTACAGCGACATAGCGTCGAAGGGCTTGGGAGGACACTGCCCCCCTCCCCATGTTTCGGCGGCCTCGTTGGTTTAGACGAAAAGTACTTTTTGTACTCATTTAATGGAAAGATAATGTTTCCAAGCATCCTCGATGCACGGGAAAACGACTTTCCCGCATCGCGGTGTTTTTTAGTTTCCGCTGGAGAGAAGGGGTTATGCGCGTTCTTCGGTTGGTAGTACTCATTGAAGTCAACGAACGTCATGTCATGGTTAACTGTCATCTGCTGTAAAATCAATTAAACCGTTGGTTGAGGGTATTTAGTGCGATTAATCGGAAACAGACGTACACTAAGTTTTACGTAAATATATAAACAAGAACTTATAACGCAATCAAATTATTTTTCAGAATTGGAACTCAAGAAAAAGTAAAATTTATTGTTAAAACGTCTTAAAATGTGACCAGTGATATTCTGCAACTATTCGCATATACAGTTTAAGAAAGCACATATTAACACACACAAAGCTTCCAAGGATTTTAAATGTAACGAGTGTATTTACGCAACTCAAGATATTCAGTGCAAACGATGCAATGCCGTGACCAGTAGTAGCACTCATTGCAAAGGCAAAATATGTATTAACCAAAGATGTGGAAGTTTTAAATGTGACCAGTGCATTATTAAAAGTGGGTAGTTACAAAATTATGTTACCAACCAAACATATGATTGTGTTACCAACTCATGATTAAAAAAAAAGCTAATTTACAAAACTTTATTAATTTTGACCTTTTTTTACGCAATTCGTTACAAAAAATATTGTACCTAACTCTTTCGGAAAGAATTTTCCCGCATTCGCACTAAATGCAGCACTCCCTACGGTCGTGCTGCAAACAAAGTGCTCATGCGGGAAAATTAACTTACCGAACTTGTTAGGTAAATAACTATTCCTTTACTTTTATTTAGCACGGGGCAATTTCTATTTCCCTTATTTTTTCTCCTTTTTTTTTTCTTTATGAAACCAAAACTAGTAAACATGTATGACTATTTTTGTTTTGGGCTCCGCAGCAGTCTACAAAAACAGATCAATGAGGCGTTTTCAAAAAAATTCACAAAATTACAATCAATAATGGTAGATGATGTCTCAGTATTTACAGGTATATTAGCGTTGTAGCCGGCCTGTGTGGCGCTAAGGGTCCCCGATTCGAATGCGGGTTCGGGCAAGGATATTAGTAAATGTATAGTGAATGGGGTTAGTAGAGCAACCCTTGGCTGAAACCTCGCCCACCAAAAATAAAAGAAATATAGACAATCTCTTAAATAAGACGAACTTGAGGAAAAAGTAAGCAAATACAATAGATTCATCAGATCCTAGCGCAAAACATTTCGTTTTTACTGACACTGAATTCTCTCAAGTAGATCAAAAACATGTTAATTTAGTCTAGAGCTACTTTTCCGAAACAAACTTCGTTATAACTAATATAAGTGGCACTATTACTTTTCTCATAAATTCCTCAGAAATGTTCGTATTCAATCTTAAGTAGCTGTTTCAATATTGTGTATTATAACCATCCAAAGGCATGTCATGTAATACATGTTCTCGTACTCTATTTTCACTATTTCTTCTCTGCGTTCAACTTTAGACATCATCATTTTCTTGCAGGCACTACTAATGGCTCATATACGAGGCGACCTCTAAATTGGTATAACCCCAATTTGCTTAGAAGTGTAACATCAGAAATATTTATATGTACATCTCCATAATCTGACAGTTACCTTCACTTGCAATAACAAAACGGCGTGTTTATTCCTGCTCAACTTATTCTCTGTACTGCTGTGCGTGCTGTGTATTTAAGTTATTGAGAGTTCAAGCATTATTGATTAGACTACGTACTCGTTTTAATTACTGCGAAAATGGTTTGTTCCTCATTCCGGTAGTGAAACATTCAGTTTAATTAACTAATTATTTTCTTTCTCTGTTTAAAATTCATGAACGAGTGTAGTAATTAGTACTTTATATTAATTTTTGCAAAAGCATGCGAGCACGCCATTAGTTTAGAGGAAACTGCACGCACGTTGTGCTACAAAAGGGATTTTTTTAATACATTTGGGTAATGAGATTCCACAGTTACACAACACAAATTTAATGATTTACATTAGAATCTCATCCTAAGCATTGTACTAGCGTTCATGACCGAGATAGGGGGTTATATCGCCATTTCATGTTATCATCGGTTGAGAAATTTATGAATTTAAGCAATTTATTTGTCACGGTGACAAAATATGTACGTTTGGGTAAACCTTCTCTAGTGCGGTAGATGTATGTAACTTACGCTCTAACAGAATCAATATCTGCGGTAACTGGTGTAGGTACTAAATTCAGACATTACGTCGCCTTTAAAAGTTATGTAGCTATCGCTATAAAAATTGAATTAAATTCCAAAGCTTATAATGCAATGAGTTTTGACACTAAAATTATAGTGATGTACAGTATTCACATGATGTTCAATCAAAATTCTCCAATTAATCAAACCCCCAATCAAGAATGGTCGCTTAGAAATTAATTACGTTTACGATTACATTGTTAGCTTCGCACAGGAACATGCTAGTAGTTTTTACACGCACGAGCTGCGCTAGTATTGTTTAGCGGGGGGTACCCGTTGCAAGGACCCTCTACAAATACTTCATAAAACAGCCTGTTTAAAATTCCAAACGTACCTACCTGTAAGTTACTGAGAGGGCTTAAAGCCAAGTAATGCGAATAAAATAAATTACGTATGCTCAACTGTCAGATATTGGGTATCTAAAAGGGAAACACACAAAAATAAGGAAGGTGTTAGCAAAATGGCTTATCTACTTACTTGTCGAAATCTACAAATCCCCCCAAAGTGGAGATACGAGCTTCCGCTTGCTTAGACTACTGCAAATACTGAGCACAACGAAAAAGGTCAATTACAACAGTCTCAACAATTTATGCAATTAGACCATTAGAATTAATACTTCCACTTCGCCGCTCTTTCGGAGAAAATGTGAAAATATTCCCACTGCAGACTTACGCACGCTGACACTAAGAAAAAAAATGGCGTTAGCCGAACGTTAGTGAAGCCAGAAAGAGCAACCCTCAAACAAAAGCTAAAATTGGAATAATTCGTTACACCGAGTAAAAAATATTCGGAACAAAAATTCGAACCGATAACGCCAAATGGGTACAAGTAACAATATAAAAGCAAGTCTTACCTTGAGAAAGTCAGGAGGCCGACGCCAGAGTTGAGCTCAATTCCAACGTGCGTCGGTGTGTTGTTGTATACATTTTAACGTTTGTTGGTTGATCGTTATTTAATTATCGAAATTTCAAAATTTGGGCGTATAGTTAGCCCCCCACTTTTTGAATTTTCAAAATATGTTTATTGCAGTCGTTTGTTGGTGAAAAACAACAAACAACAAACGTGAAAATGTAACTAACAAACACCAAAAAACGACCAACAAACGATTGCAATAAAAATATTTTGAAAATTCAAAAAGTGGGGGACTAACTATACGCACAAATTTTGAAATTAGAATAATTAAATAACGATCAACCAACAAACGTTAAAATGTATAACTAACAAACACCGACAAACGACCAACAAACGATTGCCATAAAAATATTCTGAAAATTCCAAAAGTGGGGGACTAACTTGACACCGGTGGTGTTGGGATAGAAGTATTCTTCCTTATTTCCAAGCGTCTTTTGGTTTCATTTTAACTGACATAAGGTTTCACTTGTGGGCAATTATCTGCTATCACTATTCGAATAACTACTAAGATTCAAAGAGCAAATGACCTCTAAGTTTTAACCTCTGAAACGTATTCTATTGCTGTAAGAAACGTTTCCAAGCTTCCAACTAATAACTAATTTTGTATAAAATTACGTACACCGCGTTATTATTGATGAACATGCTCTATAGGACAAAGCTGTCGTTAATTAAATTCCGTGTTCAACAAACGGGTGGGGGTCCACCATTATAATGATGGACATTGCAAAGATAACGAAGACAGACACCAAATGGTGCCAATTTTACTTGTTCATACTTTTTTTTTTACTGTAACTGCATCATGTGAAAAACACGTCTCTCATATTAATAGATCGCTCTATCAAATAGATATTAAGTAAAATTTAACTCTTCTACTATGTAATCTGCAGAGATTTCTATTGAAAGAAAACCATGAAATATGATAATAAAATTCAACCTTTCAACCCAGAATGGCGTTCGTACGTTCGAGAGAGAAATTTAGTTTTTGCTCGTTTGATGGTTTCCTATCACCTATAGAAATCTTGATGCGAGTATATGAAAAAGCAGAAAGAAGTGACATAGTGTCAGCTTGTTATATGCTGCAGAAGCAACTGCTGGCTTTTCTAGTGCTAAAGACAGGCGAACGTAACGTTTATTAAAGGAATGACTTAGGTATATGTATATAGGATGACAAAATTAGGGGAAAAAATTGACTGACACGAGTCTCTACTGACATACTATGCGTAACCCAAACTCGGAAATTCAAACTTAATGTGAAAGATTGTATGTGAGCGCAAAGATCAAATACCTTTACAAACAGTGCCGTGATCCGCTAGAATATTGCAGAATACTAAAAAGGCGCTTATACCCAAAAGTACGGTGCAGTAGGGTTTTAACTTTACAAAAACGAACGTAAACAGAATTTATTGAAATTGGTAGGTGTCGGTGTTTTAGGGTTAAGCTGGTCCTGGTGGAAGGTATTGCCATTAATTGAGTTTCAAATAGGTTTATCTTTTGTTCACTTGCGGAAACTTTCAATATCGATCGCTTCGTTGCTCGCATTTCCCTTGAAAGATCATTTGTTTAGATTATTAGTGCGTTGGATAATTCTTGGAACATTTGTATAAAATACAACATTAAAACAGCCTACAGACATTAGCGGGCGGAAGTAAGATTAAAGCAATTTTCGGATAATTGTGGCGTTCAATGAAATATTAGGTAATTAAAATTTAATCAATAAATTTAATATGTATAAATTAATCTCCCGTTTTGTGATTAGCCACCAAAAGCAAAAGAGATAACGTGTAGACCCTTAATCTTGAACCCGAAGTGAACGCGTAAGAAAGAAGGTTGCATGACTGTCCATTTAACAAATTTTATTTGACCAAAATCATAAATTACCCCAATTCCATCGTATTTTCAGGATACTATAACTTACAGTGGGACATTTGACAAAAAACGATCACCTGTTATAACATCACCCTTGAAAATAAATCGCCCTCGGCCTTGCACTGAGATCCTTCTTTTTCTTGAGAGCAGACCCATTGTACACTAGAAGTAGCTTATATATCACATCAATAATGAAACCTAACAAAGGGTTGGGGCTAATTCTTTTTCGTTTAGCGTGCAGCTCCTTAAATTTGCAAATAAAGTGCGTCACGCAAGAAGGTATTTTACATTTAAATTTTCGATAATTACTTTCGCTTAGTTTATGCAAACACACAAAACCGCATTCAGGTGCCAAAGTAACAAATCGCAATTTTTTACGTTGTCACAGAGTGCAAATTAATTTTATTTAGTAAGGGGTGTGCTTGCATAATTGAAATGCGTTGTGTCGTAAGAGATTTGAACCTTTTCTAATACTCATTGTTTATTATTGCAGGACACTTCACATGAACGAAAACTGTGTTCGTGCTTTTCAAAATCCCTATTATCTGAAAAATGCTCGACCTATATTTTCTATCTTGTCTTTCATTGCTCCGTGTGAATACGTAGTTTGTGGCAAGATCGAACAGTGCCTTACGATTCAATAATGTTTCTCTAACCATTTTGCCCCATATTGGCCCCCTTCGCGTAGAAAGCGAGGAGTTTCCAAATTGTGTCTTGTTGGGAAGTTGAATTCTCTTTCAATTAACTTGCCATTTTGATATATATGCACCTTATTTAGTTGCTAAGTGAATGGCCAACGACTATATTTTGGCACGTATGCAAAAACGTTAACGTCGAGAAGCGTGAGTGTTACGTGATTCAATCGATTGACCCTAATCTTTTTATACATCTCCGGATAGCTTACAGAAACCTTTTTTCCGGGGCGGGTAACCGCTATGCAATTAATTTAGTCTTAGGTCGGTTCAGGGCGGTATAACGGTCGGTCTGCGATGGTCATTGCAACCTTCTCGTTATGTTCCGTGTATTTTAGCAATGAAGACCACTTACAAGATTTTTATGAGCGCTTACGTGATTTTGAACCCCATAATGGTATTATGAGAGAGCCTTAACACCCTTAGCATTTAAGTCAGGTGTAACTTTAACAATATTGATGGTTGTAATTTCCACATTTAGAGGACCGTACTGCGTATTGATCCTAAATTGGAAACGTGTTGCGATCTTTCAGGCTCTTAACGTTTTTATTTCAGAGGGAGAAAAGGGAACTTTGAATAGTGTGCATGCTGCATATATAAAATAAAATTCCGGTTCCATTCAAAAGCCCTCGTGGTATTGTATTTTTAGGCTTTTAAATTTTACATACTCAAAATATACGAGTAGGTATATAAACCTATACTATATAGATACGTTTCTGGTTCCAAGGATTACTGAATTTATATTGCATGCGTTCTTACTTCAGAGAGTACTTTAGCACAACATTCGTTTGAACCTAATTCACGAAATAAGCGTTTCCACTTTTCATAGGCTACAATAATATAAGATATATTTTGTCTTTCACTTTCCAATATGTGTCCTTTGCGCTCTCTTGACCGATTGTGTCAATGTCGCTGTGAAACCTTCCAAGCGCCTATTACGCATTGAATAAGGCACTCGAAAATATTAGTTCTTATTGCTTGAATAATCTATTACCTAGGTTAAAAGTCCAGTTTCATTGGTTAAGCATTAAATAATGGATTCAACCCTCAATCTATCATCATTTTAGCAGCATTTTTACTTTGATGATAACTACCACTATCGCTTCTCATAACGAATCCACATTTTCATCGTGAGCCGGGCATGGCCTCATTTTCTTTTCTTAGCTGTAGGAGAGATATCGTCAAAAAGAAACAATATTAAAGCAATACCTTGAATGATTAATTGTTTTTTAAGCGTTTAGTGGTAATGTTTGACAAGTAGTAAAACTGGTATCAGACGCTGCCATTTCGGTTGAATGTTCTCAATATTGTATCAAATGTTCATAGGTTGCAATTTTTCACGCACGTGTCTTGTCGTTGCCTTGTAACGTGATTTATAAATTCGGGTTCGATTTATATCAATATCAAAACTAAAACACTATAAAAACTGTACAATTTATATCGACTATTTATATCACACACTTCGCAATTTACATTTCCGCGCTCGATGTTTCACCTGTACTCGATCTCGTTCGGTAGTAAAACTGCCGCGATGTTCGGTCCGCAACCATTTATACACGCAAGCAATGTAAGTCCAGAACACTCGCGTAATTACCAGATACGTTGCAAACATTCCCACTATCGCGCGCCTAGAAAATTCCAGAGCGCCAAAGGCGACGTCATGTCTGGAGCGTTTCCGTTACAATACGTTTTACGTAAACGTCTTCTGGCTTATTCGTGATCTTATAACCGTGGCAAAGTCTATTATCCTTAAAATAAAATAATAACACGCAAAAAAAGAGAAAGTAAAAAAATGATCAAACTGACGTGTACATAAATGCATAAATGTAACCGGAAAAACAAAGGGGTCACATAACGGGTAGGTTTAATAAGTTAAGTTAGTAATTCCTTATAATTAAACATTTTACGCGAAGCGTTAGTTAATTGCATTTATTGTTGTGTTAACAACATTATGTAGATGTTATTTCGGTTTAAACACCAAAAATAATGCCGGGACATCCTGTATATGATCAGGTTTGGTTTGTTCTTTTGTTTTTATTTAAAGTTTATCACTTTTGTAAATTGTTTATTTATATTTGTGTATTTGATTATGAAATTGCGTGTTAAAATGTAGGTCGTTTGCGATAATCGGTTTTGTTATCGAACGAGATTTAATTAGAGCACGTGTTTTTATCGCTTTAAAAAAGATAACTGTGACGCAGATGTTACAATGTGCGTGTTACTTAGGCGTGAGTGAGGACGCGTTCTTTCGAAGGTGATGGGGTTATCAAGTCTAATTATGATTAGCGGTGTTTTAAAGATCTTGAGGAAGGAAATTATTTGATTGTAGAAGTGGCCTTTCGTTAAATGCTGGAATCAACGTAAAAACAAGACTGGCTGGTTCACGACAGTTTGAAAGCGTGTACGACTCTTTACGCTATTCTTTTTTTCCAGGCTGTCTGTATGATTTGAGTCGTTTGTTTTTATTATAATCACTTGATGCAGAAGCAAGTTCACAAAAACTGTGTGAGAAGGCTAAAGGGCCGGATTTGTCTATCTTTTTTGAAAAATGTCGTTTAAAAAGCAAGCAGGAGATCATCTGTTAAGGTTCGCTTATTAAACTTAAATGTTTGTACCGTCTGAACAGCACCGGCAATTAAGGGCGCCTTGTTTATAGTAAAAATTTGAACAATCAGATTTTTATGATTTTTAAAAGAGAAAAAACAAAGTCATTTTAAGATTTTCGTATTTTATTGGTTGACCGCTTGAGTCCGGAGTAATTATTGTCTAAACAAGTTTTGTAAACTTTTCTTTCTTTTAGGAGTTTGGAAGATTTTTTGAGGAAAGGTTGGACGTGTACCCTCGAAAGGTTCTGAGTTAGTAAAACACATTCCGAAATTCCCACGGAAACGAGAACAGAAAAAAAAACAAGATTGTATGTTTTACATTACAAAAGAAATTGTATTTCCCAAAGACGGTAGGAAGTTCGCCGGGATTACTAAGTACCTAATATATAAAATTAAAAAATCTGCATCGATCAGGAATCGAACCCGGGCCGTCCACGACGACCACGGCTAGCATCTTAAAAGCTATACCGTGTGAATATTCCGAAACCGAACATAGGGAATTAACAGGGGAAACAGGTTTTTTGCTCACCATGTTAAATTAGGCGGTTTATAATGACACCAATCGAAAGAAGATTTTTTTCTCATCTAATGATATACGAATTGGTTAATTTTCAGTTGTATTTCTCATTATTTTATCAAAAATACGGCAATTAATCCAATTAGCAAAATCATGTTCAGACATGCCTAGAAAGATAAAAACCAAATTCGAACATCATTTATTTTTTTGTACGTAACAAATGTATTTCAAACAAATATTTACAAATAAGAAACCCTCACAGCGGAAATAATTACCGTAGTATGAGATATTTGCTTTCCGTGGAGAATTCACGTGATATGAGATTTATTGGCAGGAAATCTTGGAAAGGTAAATTTACAATTGCCAATGTTCTCACAGAATTGGGCAGGGGGGAGGGACGAACCTTAAAGTTGAGAGCTGAGGGGGCTTCCGAGAGGAAGGTTACCTAAGGAAACTTCTGGAGACGAGTCATCATTCACTCATGGGGCGAATCCTAGGGCAAATCTCTCGGGAGCGACGTGAATCAGGAATCAGGGAGCAGCTTTTCCTGGAGTGGAATGGAAACCACTCCGCTTGTTCACTTAGATTCATGAAAATACCACAGAATTCATTACATGTCCAATTACGAGAAATTACGAGATTACTGGTTGAAATGAGTGTACTTATTCAATTAAAGTAAATTAATGAAAATTCCTTTTGTAATTCATTTGAGATTTTTGGATGTCAAACTGGTACTTTAGAATATTATGCATTTCTGTGTGTTCAACTTACATTTTTCTATGTAATACCATTCCATCAGACGCGATCCAACAATTTTATTTTTCTACACGCTTTGTCTACCCAGTTTTAACTAAACTAAACACATTCTAACATCACCCTTCGGAGCACTTTGAAAATTGTAAATAAGCTCTCAGTGTGTCGTTTCATGTGGGTTTATTCTATATTTACCGCCGACAGAGCAACACTTACGGTTAAGTCTTATTTGGAATTCTAGTAAATAGCAAGGAAGACACCTTAAGCAGTATTACACCTACCTTCTTAGCTGGATTACCGCCTGATATGGTTGCGTGCGGTTGCGGATAATCCTTCAGCTTTTGTGTGAGGGACAATGGAACGCCTTTCAATTCCGGGTCATGCTTTGCGTGTATTACGGAGTTGGAAATATCAAGATGTGTAAAGCGCATTGTATCATATAAAGAGAGCAGCAAACTGTGGAGTTTATTAATTCATTGAGATAGCTCTGGTGTGGTTTTACAAAGGCCCCTAAATAGATTTTATATGTGTCTTTCAAGGCAAGAGATTTAAATTCCCGTTGATACGCTTTCAGAATGATTTCGTGTACATCTTTGCGAGGGGTTAAGATTTTTCCCAAATATTATTTGACTAAAAACATGATTTGGATTTGTTACTTTTATTTTATGCTTGCTAATGCCGACAGCTCATAAGATATAGAAATATTTGTATCTTAGAGATCAAACTACATATTTCTTTTTGATATTGGAATGTGATCAATCCCCCTTTAAAGAAAACGAAAACATGTGTTGTCTGTTCAGGGCTGTCATGGAAAATTATGAACGCGAAGTATTCACAAACAAAATTTCATTGGAAACTGCAACGGCGATCGTAAATTTTTCGTTTTTTATTGTTTCAAAGAACTGAGAAGTTGTGGGAGAGGTTTTATATTGTTCGAAAAATATAATAAGGAAGTGAGTATTTTATCATATGTTTTTTTTACGTTTCTATTCAAATACTGTCTTTCTTTCATTGAATTGTAGACACAGTTATTACTTTTACTTTCCAGGTTTTTAGTAATTTAAGATAAACAAAAAACGCGCAATTTATGCGACAACTCAACAAAATACAATGCGGAGGGTCTACTTCAGATATGCTCGGGTCTAGTTAATGATACGACTGTACACCCTCGCATTTATTTTAAATTGCTCGTTCTATTTCCAAATGATTCAATGCAATCAATATGTTTTTAAATTTAAGGAAAGCGTGTAGGTAGATTTAATGCGACTTACAGCTAAAATTGTGAAATAGTTCAAAACGATTGCAACATAAACATGACGTTTCAAAATTATTTATCCATTATTAACGAGCTTCTCACTAGTTTATAATTTTGCGGTGTCTGTCGGTCTGTCCATCCGTCCGTCCGTTAGCACGATATCTCGTAAACGATGAAATTTTGCAAGTGGATTATTTATCAAATTTGTAGATCGGAGTTCGTGAATTGGCGAAGTAGGCCAAAAGATAAAGAAGGCCCTTTTGACATCTTCGTTATTTATGAACCGAATTGCATGAAATTCAATACGCGCATAGATTTAGCCATATAAAACGCAATTCCAACATTTGAGCCTAATCGATCAGCATTCGCATTATGAAAAATTACCCGTAGTATATAAGCCCAAGAACTCAAATATACATCTCACTCAAAATTCATCGTCTTTTGACATATGCAATGGCAATGGCACATATAGTAAGACTAGAACATTCTGCATGAAGTCTATATACTGTGTAGGTAGTACATATACAGGGTGGCCATTTGAAAACGAAACAGAGCCTATTTTGGGGACCTCAAAACATTTACGAAAAAATCCTCGGACCCGTCAATTTTTGATCCAAGGGGGAACCATTTTTTTGCTAGTTTCGCCCCTCTGGGGTCAAAGCCATAGCGGGGGTGACAAGTGCCCCCAAAATTTTAAATCGAATGGGGGGTCGAGTGATACCTTATTTTGAAGGTATTTTTTTGTAGATTATAACTAAGATTTAAATCAGTTTTATTTTAAGTGCTTAAAGCTAAAATCAATCAAGTAAATGTTGGAAATGTTGGTCTTCGACTTCCATACAATAATACAGGTTTTGTTTAAACCTTTCCCGTACATTTTGCAAAACTTCTGGGGTGATTTGACGACATTCATCAATTATTCTTTGTCGCAAGTTCTCTAGCGACGTTGGCTGACTAGCATAAATTTCAGTTTTTAAATGTCCCCATAAAAAAAATCTAACAGACTTAAGTCCGGGGAACGAGGAGGCCATTCAATAGCTCCTCTTCTTCCAATCCATTGTCCTGGAAACGTTTGGTCCAAATATTGACGAACCCTTGCAGTATAGTGGGGTGGCGCACCATCTTGTTGAAATACTATACGATTTTCCAAGTACTCGTTGTTATTTTCTAGTATCTCCACTAATGCTGGATGAATCGTATTTTCTTATAACTTCAAGTACATCTCTCCTGTTAGATTGCCAGGTAAAAAGAAGGGGCCTACGATATGGTTACCAAAAATGCCAGCCCAAACATTCAATGTTTCGGGACGTTGTGTATGCACCTCACGAAATATTTAGGGATTTGAATCAGCCCAATAGCGACAGGTGTGTATTTGTCACTACTATTATTTGACAACAACAATTGACAAGCACTATTAAACTTCAAAATGTTGCTATAGTAACGCTCTCAACAATAACCAAGATTTCCGTTGCAGAATTGGCATAGCCACCTACAGGTATTAAAAAGAAAAAAAAACAACAACAAAAAGTACGGTTCAGAATGTAGGAGAACAACATTTTTTGTATTTACTGTTGTATTAATTTTTGTTATTTAACTAATTCATTTACAAGCATTTTTTTCATAAGAAAATGTTGACACGTTTTGAACTTTTATAAGCCCCTGTATCGGTTAGGCAAATTAGTAGCGATTTAAAACTGAAGAGTTATAATCCACATAAAAATACCTTCAAAATAAGGTATCACTCGACCCTCCATTCGATTTAAAATTTTGGGAGCACTTGTCACCCCCGCTAGAGATTTGCCCTTAGGGAGACGAAACCAGCAAAAAAATGGTTCCCCCTTGAATCAAAAATTGACGGGTCCGAGGATTTTTTCGTAAATGTTTTGAGGTTCCCAAAATAGGCTCTGTTTCGTTTTCAAATGGCCACCCTGTATAGTTTAACCGCTTTAATTGCGAGTGAACCTTGACTGTCATAACGTAATACTATAACATACTTCTGTCTAAAGTTTGAACTGAATAGAAGGTATAGAAATAGGTGTGTGGGTAAATGAAGAACAAAAAAATGAGCCCGCACTTGGGGAATGGAGGAAATGAAAGCAACGAAAAAGAAGTAAGAAGTAAAAAAATAATCGCAGCAACTTCCTTCATAAAAATGAATTCAATTAAAAACACATTTGTGTAAGTATAGTGAGAACAAACAGATGAACGATGTTAAAGTAATGATTTACGAAATTATATTTAAAATAAAGAAAATTAAAGAGATTGAACAAATATGCAGCCACAGCAGAGAATTAAATTTTAAGGGAGAAAAGGATCAGTCTATAACAATCGGTATAAACGGTACAAACGAATTGAAAAAAACGTAGCTAAAAAGGAAACTTCTAAACGTATGTTGACTGATATCAATTATGACAACTACTCTAATGTTATATTTATTTTTAAAATAGTTAGGTGCTGATTTGTTCTGGGGTTCGTATTGTATTCTGTATTGTTAGGTAACTAATTATCTCGTCTTATATGTATTGTTACTGAGGACATAATATGCATAATCTTACCCGGTACAATTAGCAGGAGAAAACCCCTTCAACTTGCAAGTGCAAATTATTTCCTTCCCTTGAATCGCTTGAGTTACAGTTAATTAAACTAACTGAAATGCTTCTCCATCCTAAATTAAGCATAAACATTTGGGACATAGTGGAGAAGGTTATATTACATTTGACTCATTTCACACAATACCGTTTGTTAACAAAGATGTTGAATGAATGCCCTTATTGAAATTCCGTCGAGTTAAAGTGACAAACAAAGCGACCGAATGTGTGTAATATTTCAATGGGAGCAGAAAACAAATTTCAAATGAAAAGAGAATAATAAAGCTTTCAAAATGATTTCATTGTTATTATTAGTTACACATTGAAGGGTTTTGTCACGTTTCGTCTTTGAATGGAATGGAAATTACTGCGGCAAAAAGGTATCGCCGTTTCCATCTTAAAGGCAATAATAATAATTAATGTTCTTGGCTGTCGGGTCGATAGCATGTGTTTTAATAAAATTTTAATATCAAATCACGCAAGTGAAGTTGAAAAAGTAATACACTTTTTCAGTATAGTTACACCTACACGGTTGCGTAAAGACTGTTTATACATACCTAAATCATTTATTACCTTTTCTGTCTTGGACAGAAAACAAGGCGAACCTGCTAGGCATTTCTATTACATGTTCCTATGTTCAGCGATAGTGATGATTTTTCTTGCAGTTCCAGTCACCGCAGCAGCATTTTAATATTCCTTCAGCATTTTGCGCATGATGGTCGAAAAACAGACTTTCATATATGAAGTATTCGGTTCAAAGATTACAACAAAGTTTTTGTATCTATTTGTTAATTGATCCATGAATTCAGGTTTTTGCCCACCATAGGGCACGGCTCCATATTTCAGACATTAATAATTTAATTTATTATGACGTTTCTAATTTCTGTTTCTAAAGAAACACGCTGTTTGTCATATTTACCCTAACGGGGTTAATTTAATTTAAGAATACATAATTACCTCATAGTCTAATTCAACTGTGTATACTCACAGTTTTGCAAATAATATAATGTAATTATGGTCAATTGTGCTAGCTAATGAAACTTTGTGAACGTGCCTTTTTCTTATTTGTTTGTAATTTGCTATAAAATACTTTCACTTAGGTCACGCTCATTGTGTATTTTTTCACACTTTCTTGAAACGAATCAGATTCTCATGGAATTCCCGTAATTTGTACCAAACAAATCGTGATTTATACTATTTGTACGTAATTTCATGATTTCTGTTTAATTTTGGAAAGTGTTTTAGGGAAGCATACATGGAAAAGCAGGGTCTTTTAATATCATTTTGCACGGATCTTTGCACGGACGATTTAATTACATTTATTGATGAATGATGCCATTATATTCTAATACTTTCCAGACTTATAGTTGTGTTAAATATACACGTATGTACGTTCATTTTTACATATGTGAATATTATGTACTTGGTCGTTTTGTAGTTTTTGATTTATGAGTTCAGCACCTTGTAGCGAATCTTGAGGGATTGGAAACGGGACTGACCGGCTAGCCAGGGAAGAGCGAATGCAAACCCGAATAAAATAAATAAAAATGAACTACCATACGAGGTTGCAAATCTCTGGCACTAGGGGGTTCTGGCTTCTTGTCTGAATAATCAGCAATAGCTAACATATATAATTATTTAATTTCAATAACAAAATATTAAAGTAACCAAAATTCCGTATCTAAGTAATATCAAGACTATAACACTAAGGTACAAAACAATAGCCAGAACCGCTATTTCTGTAATACCTTGTTTCGAGAAGACCAATATGGTAACGGAATTAGCTTTGTAATCGAATCAATAAATGCAATAAATCTTTATCAAGTAAAAAATATGGACAATGAGTCCACAAGGGGAATACACGCTACAGTAAATACAAGCAACGATACAACGAAGGCATAAAAGTACATAAAGAATGTAAGCTTAAATTAATGTTGAATAACGCATATAACGTCATTATAACATAAATATATTACACAAATAATGCCACTACACTTAAATTTCTTAAACGGTAGATTAACCCGTCATTCTCACTACAGAGGCAAAAGTGATCATTTCCGCATACATCGTACCAACTATGCAAAACACAAAAAGAGCGCATTCAGTCAGTCGTCACAGAAAGCAGAGTACATTCAACGGAACGTTACAACCTTAATATGTGAGGCCATCAGCAAGAACATATTGAGAAGCTTCTCAAGAATTTAAAAGGAACGGCATTTCATGATATTATAATTTTTATCTACGACTATTAAATAACGCTCAAATAACGTCACTATATTTTAGGGAATTATGATATGCATTATTATCGGTTCCTCTAAAATCCTTATATACAACTACTTTATGTCACTATATATTTCTCATAATTGCATATGTATAAGTTCATAATTGCATATGTACTAAAAATAGAACCGCCCATCTCGTATGTACTACCTGTCAGTTTTGTTTTGAATTAAGCATTTCTTAGGTAAGTTAGAAATGAGAGATTTCGGGTTACGTACGCTTAACTTTGTAGGTTTATTTGAAAAACAATTAATACAGGAACTTGATCCACCCCTATGACGAGATATGTGCGATATTTATAAAACGGGATGAAATAAACTTGTAAAATACCTGAAGTCATTGGCAAGTTCAGGCAACGTTACTTAACGACAGATCCCTTTGCTGATACAAATATTCTGCACGAGCATGAATAAGGTTTTCGTTTGTATTTAAAGTATCTATACCTTCATATTCACAAGGCATTATTTGTAGCATAATGGATTATCGGAAGCCCCATTTGAAGATTATGCTAGGTATAACCTATAAGTTTCAGCCTTTTACGAAGAGAAATATGTTTCGTACAACATATGTCGTATTGTCGAAATTGTGCCACGATACAAAACAATAACATATTGTAAACTCGTTGACAATAAAGGATACAAATTGTCGTAGCACTTAACCATAGTTTTGCATGATTGATTTTAAGAATTGATAATTCGTAACAGGTCTTACATACTAGGCATTGACCAAATTACTTAAATAGATGGCTACAATATGTACGTTAACTAATAAAAAACACCTCTTGCCCTTAAATTTGCAATAAAACTATGCTTTCATTGCTTAAACTTCGTTTCTAAAAGAGGAAGAAACTTCTTGGATGCAGGTCAGAGAAGCGTAACGAAGTCTTTGAAAAATTAGATTATGTATGCCGGTATGCGAAACAAAATATTGTATTCCATTTGGCAGCTGTGTAACAATTTCTGCAGGCATAATTGATACATCGGGATCGGATTTAGAGAATAGTTGTACATAGTTACGTCACATAAATATCCACCTTACTTCCATAGGTTATGTCACAATCTAAAACAATGAAAAATGAATGACAACCATTTATATTAGCAATAATCTTACGTGTTGAATTAATGACTTCTGGGAACTTAAGATAAATTGCATATTTAGTTCGCCACTTAGGTACATTGCGATACATTGAATTAGATTTGAGGTTAAATACCGTCAACGAATGAACGAACGCAAACCAAACCATAGGCGTACATTGCGCTACCGGTATGAAGTTGCTACGTTTCAAACTGATTCAGATGCCGCATTTTCTATTCAATTAAATAGTCGTAGATAAAATAGCGTATTTTACTTGCATATAAAGGCGATTATGACACTCGGAAAAATTACAACACTCGCCTTCGGCTCGTGTTGCAAACTTCACCTCGTGTCATAATCGCACACTTTATATGCTCGTATAATAATATACTATAGTTTATTACAGTACGATTATTGATTTCCCTTTATCATTGATTCGTAATGTAAGTGTTTCAAAATAAGAGCAGCTCTCCTAATCCCAAATGAAACACTCAGATTGTTAGAGAAGTTTTCTGAATGCACTTGTTATTAAATACACTATGAAACTGTGTTCTTTGTATTATAAAGGATAAAACTCTACTAGCTTAGAGGGCTTGTTAACAGTTTCGTTCAAGCAGCACGGAAAAAGTGTTTCAGTTAATTTTTTTGCGATAAATTTTAAAACGATGGCTGGAATCTGTGAATAGGGAATGAAGGGACCTTCCGAATGAAGTATCACAAGCTACCACTCCTATTTAAATATTTAAGGGTCGCAACTGTTATTTGAAAGGGTTGAGTTTAGCGATGAAATTTTTATCTGCGCGGCGGAATTTTCATTTCGGCATCTAACATTGACGGCTTGTCAGTTTTTTAAATGAGTACATATGCACGATAATTGAGATACTGAATTTATTTCATTTTTCTGTCGCAGAATTGCACCCACCATATGAGTTTCTAGACTTATATTAAAGTTTATCTATAGTGAAAACCCGTCCAAAAAGACAACCCCCGGAACTTTGTAAAAAGCTGTAACACAATGCGAGAGGATTACATTTGTTGTATTGTGAAAATCCACTTGGAGCATTGACGTTTAAGTAACAAGTCCGTTCTGCAGTAAACGGTAGCAAATATATTTCGCACAATACGCGTCCAGTGCTCCTTTTTATATTGCTTTATTCGTTCTAAGCAAAGTTTATTTGATTAATTCCGTAAAGAAGTTGTAATTAGTTCGTACAAGAGTTTAAACCTGTAATTAAAGGATTTCAGTAATTTTTTTGCCAATTTTTACTCGACTAATTAGTGATATTCAGTAAGAGTAGTATAATTGGTCTCGCAGCCTTTGTCAGATCTGGAAGTACAAAGCTCTTTTGTTTGTATTCTCTTCAAAATAGTCCTTTGGGTTTCTAATGAACACTCAGGTCGCACAAATCTAATTTATTATTTCTATAAGCTATGCTTTGGAGGTCGTCTAATTGCAAATTAAGTTGCGTTCGTTATAAATGGCATTTAAGATTGGTTTACCTGAAGGTCGTTGTTAGATCACTACATTTTGTTCTCTCTGGAGGGTCAACTATCCCTTACACGACAGGAAGTTGCACAAATGTACCCTAAAGCTAACGGGTAGAGCTGCATGAGAATAGGTATGTCCCAGGACATTTGAAACGGACACTTGACTCGGGCAACGGTGATTTGTTCTATGCCAATTAGTACGGATCCTCCTAGCTGAGAGTTTCGGGCGTATATGTGGCATTTATGTTACTCTTGTGTGTACGTAAAGATACAACTTGTTTCTCTCTAAACTGAGAGCGAGCTAATGCGTATTATCACTGTATGTTACCTATGTGGCCATCATTTTCCATGACGTATAGCTTAACAGCAATGTGCCCTAAGGAAACACGAATTTTAAACGCAATCGGTTTAAAACATTGCAGTTTATCAAACGAAATGTAATTGAGCCGCTCCTTTATTTATCATTTGGGTGTTTATTTTTGGTTCGCTTTTTCAGTAGGTTTGTTTGTGATGTCTCTAATTTTATAATTCATTATTATTGTGAATAGCCCACCCTGTACCATTGCAGGCGCTCAAGTAAATTTAAAATTACTTCATACGTGTATTTTTTAAAAGCAGTATTAAACGTGTAGGGTTAGCTAATTAATATCCTTTGGGGCGATTTGTTTTGATCATGTGCGTTTTAACTGACGTGAATTTATTGGGGAAAACCTACCACTTCCCTATCCTGTAATGTGTAAACAAATGAGAACATAAAAATCTACAAGCGAAAGTTGCAGAACATCGCAAAAAGCAGACTTTCTATCATCCTAGCAATCATTAAACCTGATGATGATTAGTAAATACCTCAGTATCAATATGGAATAAGTATACCTCAACACTAGAAGTAAATATTAAAAATACGTACCTCCAAGTAGGGATGGGCGATAACTGTTTTCACCTATCGATAAGTATCGGGTACTTACCTATCGATATATTTTACTTATCGATATGCCGATAATTATCGAAATATCGATGGTTATCGATATGTCGATAGTTATCGATATTTAGATATTTATCGATATATGAATACTATCGATAGGTATCGATATATCGATATGTCGATAGTTATCGATATCGATAATTTTTTTGAAAGCGTGTCTAAAAACTGCATGAGTTTACTTTTATATTTTGGCGAAAGAGCCCGACAAGACAAGAGGGCTCTTTTAACAAAATATAAAAATAACCGAATGCAGTTCTTGCAACTTTATTGGAGTTACCATATTAACTGTGCAATTATCGCAGGGCTCTTTAGCTTTCTACAATGCAATTACCGCTGTAATTAAGCGGTAATTGCACGTCTCATTTGAGAGAAATATTCGACGTATCGATAGTTATCGACAAGGATAGTTATCTTATCGAGTTTTATTAATAAAATCCATTTTCCGGTTTATTCTCGTGTAAAGTGACTATTAATAGTTACTCGACGTTTCTTTGCTACCTTTATCAAGAGTTTTTTGTTAGATTTCGTAAATGTCAATCAATTGAAACTGTACCTATATCTAAATTTGAAGTGTTCTTAGCTTTTTCTGTTTTTTGTGACTGGTCCTCTGTAACCATCAATCAGATACCGATATATAGGCCATGATTACACCCTTTGATTATCTTCTTTATTTTATCTAAAGAGTAGCCATTTTGATGCAACATTTTGTTCAAGTGTTTGAAGTGTTTCTTTTTTTGTGCAATCGTCAGTAAGACGAAAAGATCTATTTTCTAATGATTTTATTACTGCTTTTATTGGGCATGGATGATGATGCGACGTAGCGCTTCTCTTGAGAAACGGAGCAAAGTTAAGTTTCCGAAACGTCGAGCAACTAAAAATAGTAAATTTACACGAGAGTAAACCCGAAAATGGATTTTATTAATAAAAATAGTAGCGCTCGTTGAAATCTCAACAATAACATAATTTTATCGTACAGTTATCGACATATCGATATATCAATAGCTATCGATATATCGATAGTTATCGACATATCGATATATCGATAGTTATCGACATATCGATATATCAATCGTTATCGACATATCGATATATCAATAGTTATCGACATATCGATATATCAATAGTTATCGACATATCGATAGGTATCGATATATCGATACTTATCGATAAGTATCGATATATCGGTATATCGATTTTTTTAGCTCTACCTCTTGTTATTCGATATATCGATACCTATCGATATATCGAAAAAAATTCCCATGCCTACCTCCAAGCCATAGGCAAAATTAATTATTAAAGAATTAAACCTTTACTGCATCTTTAACATCTAATGCATGTTCTATGTAGAACTGGAAATATAGAACTAAACTACACAATTTAGAAACCCAGTAAATCTACTTGAAATATTTTTAGTACTTAATAAAAATCAACGAAATTCGCGCTGGAGACAATTCATCTCCTGTAATAGCTCGAACTTTGAAAATAATTGTATAATTAGTCCCATTTAATTCCACCTTTAGCCTACCGGCATAATTATAAATAAACTTTATTTAACGTAGCAGAATTCTTAGGGCGAACTTTGTATATAATTTGCATTTTGGCATTTTTCATAATATAGCTACCGCAACCGGAAGCTTCAATACATCACCCACTTGGATTCTAAATTTTCAGCATCTTATCTAATGATGTTAAATTTATTATTCTTTATATCGTTTGTAATCCTTTTAGTTCGCTAGTTCGTAATAAATGAAAATCGTCTTCTCTGTAGTCACTTTACAATTGCGATTGCAAGTGTAGGACCTCCATCGGTATTTCTTAGCTGTCCTAAATGCAACGGATCGGGTTTTGTTGATAACACTGTATTTATTAGCCGTCAGGATTAAATATCAATGGCTATTTTTGTCAACAAGTTTATTGTAAGGATGAAGGAAACCTTTCGGTAAAGGTGTAGGTAATTTTTGTTGTCGTGTAAACAGGTACGTAGGTAATGAGTGGCGAGAAATAAAAATATGTGTACCTATGTTTCGCAATGATTTCAGGCATATAGAATTCAAGTTTCCGTTTAGCTCACCCTATTGGTCACCCGAATTACGGAGTGTGAGCCTCAGTTCAGTACTAATCGAATCGTCTGGGGGTGCGTTGCATATTTATTTTTAAATCGCTGCTTTGTCACCTTACATATTGTACCATTGGGATCTAGTTAGTGACAGTTATTCCCTCTTATCGCTATGGATGCTATCAAAAGGCCCTTTTGAACATGTTAAGTGAATCATTTTTCATCATACCATAAGTATACAATTTTTATGTATAATGCGGGATCCTACCGCAAAGAAAAATAACCACATCGTAACATTAAACCTGGCATTTATATGTTTTTTGTAACAGGAATTATAAAACGTACCCTTTTGTGGATGTTCGTGCAGTTTTTGGACAGTAACTTTTTGACCCGTTAGTCTACGTAGGTAACTGACTTTCTTATATCCTTAAGAATATGTGTAACAATTCAAAGCGATCGGACGATTCTAAACAAGTTATCGTGCAGAAGGACAGACGGATAGACAGACGGACAGACAGATGAACAGATAGACAGCAGTACAAAATTATAAACGATCTCGAGGATTGTTGATAATAAAACTGTTTAAATTTTCAAAATTTTAAACATAAAAAAGATTCGCGTTTTGGTCGTTGAGGTGAACAGATTATTATTGGCACAAATTAACGAAAATTCCTGCTGTAACAAACCCCTAGCACCATCTACCTGTATATAACCGTTAGGCTAAGTTCACACCACAACAGCTCCCTTATAAACTGCATGACTACTTTCAACCCCACGGATGGGGGCGCCAGAAGAATAGCTACCACTTACTACATCACCGTTCGGATACAAGAGCTCCCGCACCTGCCAAAGGAAGGCAAGCTCAACTACGATCCGAACCAGTACAGACGCTTAGGTGGCTTACTGGGATACATTGCACTATATGCACGTTGTGGCTTTACGTACGCGTTGTAACTTCTCTGTAACTTTTCTTTGTGATTTTGTATCTTCTGTGTGAGTGACCTCTTCGGAGACCTCACGAAATAAAGAGTCTTGTGCGGTAGAGAATTCTGTATTATTATCTCCCAACACTGCTCAGTAAAGAAACATTAAAACATCCTCCAAAAAGTCTCCAATGCGATTCCAAGACAGCAACCGTCCTCAACCCCCGATCCAGTCGACATCTAAAATCATAAGCAGTTTTTCAATGGTACAGCAAAACCGAGTTCTTTAAGCGTCCGACGGCAAAAGTCCACCTACAAATTTTACCAAAAAAAGTATTGTAACATTTTTTATTAATTTCCATTGTGAACTCAAATTGGTTTTTTTGGTGGATTCGTTTAGTAAGATAAATATCTTCAAGAATTTAAATTTATCATGAAAAGTAATGACTTAATGGCATCTACTATGACTTAGATAACATGTTTTTGTGTTTACTCAAAAATTGTAGGTTGAAAGAGTATTTGGTTACGTATCAATTTTATGGCATAGAACGCAAGAGTTTCAAATTATCGAATAGCTTAAAATTTATTTACAGCTAATTAACCCCCGCCCCGTTTCGATTATGTTAGGTTGCCTAATTTATTAGGGATAATTCAACAGTAGGTGGCTAAGATTGGTGTATATTTAGTTTCTGTAGATTAATGTAGGGTGCAGTTTTCACTGTCACATTTATTCCCATGAATTTGCAGGGGGTGGCCTTGAAGAGTGGTTTATTAGCCATTACCCTAGACACACACGCAGATTTTAAACTGAGTTCCACCCCCATTTTCTATTTTAAAATACCGACAGATTCAATCAGTCATTTTGGACTGATTTTATTTTAATATTAGGTATATTAGTTTATACTAGTAAACAGCAATAATTCGGATACCGCCTAAGCTTAACCCTTGACTCAGTAAGCCCAATAATAAAATGTAAATTATGGACGGACCATCTGATTTGGATAGATAGAGTAGGGTATTAGTGTATACAGTGAGCGTACGCATACCCCCTATCTTGGGTCGACGGCCAATTCTCAGGTACCAGGTACTCAGATACGTGCGCTTGAGTGTGAGCGAGATAGATATACGTATACGTACGGCGTGCTTTCGATACTTAAAGTGGCTGGCAGTAGATACTACCGATACTAGGCACCTGGCAGTATTCATCTCTAATTGTTTACAATATTCATTCCCTACAACATACGTAAGGATCAGTCCTCAGACTGTAAGGAAAGTGAGTACAATTAGTATGTACCTATAGCACCTAGTACCTGAGAATTGTCCCTCGGCCTTGTATGTGTAAGAGATGCCCCCCTCGATTTAGAATTTAACTATGAAAAAGCATGAAATTCGTAAGTTCTTGGCATATTTGGGTAGTCGGAGGGTATAAATGACCAAATTTTATATTCGCAGAAAGTTACGAATTTCTATATTACTTTAATACAATAATACCTAAATTATATAAAGTCCTGCCATGCTGCACTGCAACATTGTAATCCATTTTACTCAATACAATATCTCCTGAAATGTATGCAAAATTGTCGATAAATTTTGTATAACTGAAGTATATTATAATTTTATTAATATCTCTGATCGTGTTTCATCATTAAGCTTCCCTCTCACATTCTACTGTACTATTCCTCATGTATGACAAAGCTGATCTTTTTTGTGAGAAAACTGTACACCTTATTTCATGTTAAAAGCTTAGGCTTAGATTATTGCGAGGTAGTTCACTTATATTCAGTCTGTACGTTTAAATACATCTATAAAGTACTACTAAAATAACACCGAAGATTTTGTATTCTCTATTTATTCCGTTCAATTTCACGTAATTTATACGACCATGACGTAATAAAAAGAACCATATAAATGGTTTTTAAAACGCAATAAAGGATAGTCGTTTAAATGTTATCTCGGCTCAACATGACCACGTATCTGTTATTTATCTTGCGAATTTTAGGGCACTGTTGTAAAGTTACGAAAATAAAATCTCTCATATAGAAGCAAAGGATAACGCAATCACTTTTTGAATTGAAACCTACCTACAACATATAAACTTCAAAGTATTTCTATCGTGGACTTACAGTGTTATTGAAAGCTGCAAACTGCAATTTTCTAAACCTGAGAATATTCCAAACCAAACAATGTATGAAATATATTGAAATTTAGAAGTTGGTCGCCAAAGAACAATGATCTGTTTTATTTACATGTTTCATTATTGTTGCGGCAAATTAAATAATTCAAGAATTTGAATTCTATGCATGGCATTGAGGATATGTTACAGTTCTTCTTTATAAACGCGGAACTGTACTGTAAATTTAATTGGAAACCTTTTTTTCTGTTCACCACTGAAAAATAAAAGCAGTATATCATTTCATTCATTGTATTTAATAATAAACGGTCCTTGCAGGAAGTGGAACGAAACGAAAGTTTCCGCAGCCATTGTAGCATTTTTAATTCTCAGTCGGTTTCTATTTTCATCAAATGCTAAATTACGTTGTAAAACAGAATACAAATAAGTCTGATATTTAGGCACGATTTAAAACATTTACATAGCATAAAGGTTAATTTATTTAAAAGCCATCCAATGAAACAGACGACTTCTTGACAAAACATGTGACCAATATACTATGTAAGTAGGTACACTTAACGAAAATCTAGTCATAATTTCAGAAATAACAAACGCAAGACTTCGGTGTAGGGTTTACTGGAAAACTAAATGGACACTTTCGCCTTTTTTTAGAAATATACCTTGGTATTGTTATCTCAGTCAATAAAGGATAAGACAGTCCAAGCTACGAGAGATCCTGCTCTTTACACAGACTCGCCATCTTGGAATCCCCTAAATACATCTACGGTGAAGGAGATGGCTACTTAGGAGACATCCTTTTTTCATGTCGTAGGAGTATAGTGACAGATGATGGGAGACTGATTCCTGTAGATAACGATGATAATTCCAACAGGCTAGGCTGATAAATTCTTCTTACAATTATTAAAAAAAGCGCGACAAAATGTAAATTGTCCATCCCGTCGGATGCTTTTTCTTTTACGAAAAGCTGGTGTCCTTTGAATGGAAACTCCCAAATGGTAAACAAACCAACATTTTATGCGAAACTTAGCGTGGATTCCCTTGGAAACTTTACACTGAATGCCTCAAAAACTTTCCACACTAGCCCCTTCCTGTTCTCATTTAATCAATGACTACATTGGCGAATTTTTAACGCAGATGGACATATTTTATCGTTAATTTGTTGCTTTAATTAATTAATGCTTCAGTGTTGCGATTGTGTGTGCCGTATCTGCTGCCTCATATAACGCATATTATAAATTTTTGTTTAATAAATTCTGTATTTCCCATATCTTGGAAAACATCTTTAGTGTTTCCGATTCCTAAAACGTCGACCCCTGCACATTATAAAGATCTTAGGCCTATAAGTATTCTGCCAACTCTTTCTAAAATTCTAGAGAAAGTAATGGTTCTTCAGTTGAGGCAACATCTCGATAGTTATAATGTATTATCTAGCATGCAATCAGAATTTCGCAGTTCGCACAGTTGCATGACAGCGCTATTAAATATTACTGATGATATTTTCAGTGCTTCAGATCAAGGAAAACTAACTTGTCTAATTTTGCTTGATTATAGTAAAGCATTTGACACGTTGAATCACAAACTCCTATTGGCAATTCTACACTTCATCGGTTTTTCTGACGCTGCTATTCAACTATTTTGTAATTATCTTTCGGATCGTAACCAGATTGTTTTCTATGGAGGCAAGTATTCATCCCCCAAGCAGGTGCATTCCGGAATATCCCAAGGATCAATTCTTGGTCCGGTTCTGTTTACAATTTACACTTGCAATTTACATTCAGCCATTCTTTCTTCAAATTTCCACTTGTATGCCGATGATACGCAGATTTACTTATCCTTTCACCCCACCGAACTTAAACAAGCCGTAACTGCTTTAAATTATGATTTATTTAATCTTGAACGTTATTCTACGTTTCACTGTTTACAAGTAAATCCAAACAAGTCAGCAGCTGTACTCTTTGGTAGAAGCTCAGATAGAGTTGCATATAGGAACGATATAAAACTCTCAGTCGGTGGTGTCAGTATACCGTTGTCTAATACGGTTAAAAGTTTAGGGCTCTATATTGATAGCAATCTAAGATTTACTGAACATGTTGCTGTTGTGTTGAGGAAAGCATACTACGCTTTAAAAATTCTGTATCCTCATCGAAATATTTTTAGCTCTAAGGTAAAGTCGATGCTGTGCAATACCCTAGTTCTACCAATTGTGGATTACGGTGATGTGGTTTATGCTCCATGTCTCACCGTAACGGACTCAAACAGATTGCAGAAGCTGCAAAACTCGTGCATACGGTTTGTGACAGGGTTAAGGAAGTATGACCATCTTAAGGAAAAATTTTCCGAGATAAAATGGTTAATTATGTCTGATAGGCGCAAATTTCACATGGCCAGCCTATACCATAAAATAATTATCACCCATAAGCCGCCGTATTTGTATAGCCGGTTAAGGTATCGAACACACGTTCATAGCTTAAATGTGCGATTTAAGGGCAGACTTACACCACCTTCGCATCGCACGTCTCTATATGAAAGGTCCTTTTCGCACAATATCGTCAAATGGCATAATACGATACCGCCGGAAGTTATGTGCTACTCAATGGAAAAATTTAAGGCGTTTGTAAAGCGTTCCCTCTTAAATTAACGTGTAACACTTACCGAAGATGAGAGTCAAATTATCGAATTGTCCAAATTATCCTAATTGATTGTTAGGTTAATGACCTTCAAGCGAATAAAATAACATAACACACCAAGCATCGATTTTCAGGGTTAGGTGGAAGAGCAGGACGCGATATCTATCGTCGACTGAACCTCGCCCAGCTCTGTTATTTATAAGTGGTTTTATAGTTATTATTATGTATTATAGCCAAGAGCAATAAAGACAATTTATTATTATTGTTATTATTATTATTATTATTAATCCCACCCTACGAATGAAATGAACAGTAGGGTGATAAATGATTTCTACATATTTTTCAAATATCCCAAATTTGCCGTTTGGATGCTGCTGTAGATCACGCTGAGTGTGCATTTGTCACTATCTAGCCCTAATTAAAGTGACTTAAAATGATCCCCATTCCAGACATCTCGTCGCTTAAGTTTCCGAAATTAGTTAAGAGAACAATATTCCATTCAATTCAAAATAGTTAAAAAAAAAGACGTACAAACTACCAAACACTCGTGCACTTATTAAATTCCCCCAAATACAATTTATTGGAAAATTCACCTTATAAATTTTTTTACACCTCGTCGAGTTCAAATAATATTAATTCCAAAACTGATGTAACCCTTAAAATCGCAAAAAATGGGACTTTGCCTATTTCAATGAAATTATATAAAATTCAATCTACAATTATAGCTACAGTTACAATGAAAAATCAATAGGAAAAAAGTTTTACCTATATCGAATACCCTATTTTCCTCCTTCACAATTTACTCGTAAGAAATAGGTCTCCTTAAAGGGCCCCTAAGCGTCAAAATATTTAACAAAGTGACGCTTTTCGTATATTTGATACATACATACAAATCAACTCGCCATACTCTTTATCACCAGGAATAGGTACGTAAAGAGGTATGAGATTCAATAAATTCTGAGCTGGACCGAATAATAAATCCCAATGTCTGGGGTGATCCTTTAATCATGTCGCTTGGTAGGAGGATGTTAAGGCACAGTTAAAGTCACCCTTTCTAATACATCAGTGTCGGATCATTGAAAGACAGACCACTTACACTTGTGAGGGGAAATACCTTATCTGTACATACGTGGCAGCAATGTTAATTTGGAGTGTGGGATTATAAATCTGGCTAAAAATATCCTAGATCAGAAACATAAACGAAATGCCCCTGAGTAAACAAAACCTCCAATTATGAGCGGAATAAAGAGGTCTCGTAAATTGCCTCCAAATTCCACTTAGTGGGAAATCCATGTAATCTAGCTGTATCAAAGAGTATTATAGATATTCTTTGGTTAAACGTTAAAATATACAGGTATTCCACAGACCAAAAGGTACTTGTCTCTATAGCCTATCGCGCGATTTAATTTAGAATTAACACTAGATATCAACAATTTCAATCAATTCATACAAATCTGCTTTAGATTTACATTTAACTTGTAAATCCGAACATTTTCGCTTGGCAAAGAAAAGCACATTTTTAAAAGTTGAGATGAGGAGAGACGGAGAGTCGTATTGATCGAATCAACAAAGCATTTATTCTTTTGAAATTATATAGGGGCATGTTTAAACATGTACGATCACTTCAACAGGTGAAGTAAGAGCTCGTTCTGGGGATGTACAAGTGTAATAAAAAAATCAAACTTGTAATTTATATTCAATTTTGGAAAATTGTTATTCGACACAGATAATGAATGAAGTTACTCCTCGCATTTCATGTACCCATGAAATTTATACATTAGTCACCTGCATATATTAACGTTAAATAGGAAAAAGTAATTAAAATGCATCCTGCAGGTTGATAAATGGAGCACTCAGGGAAATATTTTTTTACATCTACTTGAGATAGTTACTTTTCAAAGAGTTGATAGTGTTAGAAGTTCAATGGATATGACACATCCATTTCCTAAATTGCCGAAGACGTGGGATAGAAAAATAAACAAAGTTGTTGAGAGATGAAAGCGTATCGGTTGGATACACTCCGACACATTCTATCTACGGAGGAGTTGCATAACTTCCTTTCGTATAAGTTTAAGAGGTAGGTATTACTTTAACGCTTCAAGCAACAAGCAAACTCAGTCTGAAAAAGTCAAACCAAAAACTATTACCTAACTTTAACTTCTGGTACGTATACGAATGCTATACTTTAACCAAGTTATGGTAAGTAAAATATCAAACTCAGGAATTGAAACGTCTTGTTTTCATTAAATTACTAAATAGACACCTTATTCAAATTAATGCCGGTCACTGGCAAGATCCGTTTATAGATTAGTTCAAGTTAGGGTATTTTAGTTTCTCGAAGTTTCCCGATACTTAATTGTTGAAATCCCCTTTCTCGGCTAGCTTGTTAAAATACTGACAATTACTTGATTAGTAATTAGAATAGATGACGTTCTGACCAAATCGCTATAGATAGTTAGTAAACCAAATATTTGTCTTTTCTCACGAATGCGCAACATAGTTTAATAATTTTAGGAAATGCTAATTAGTACTAGAAAAGTGTTTTGCAGAATTTTACATTTGATTGTCCATCCCCAGGTACAGCAAGGTGTAACAGCAGATTTTTTTAATTCAACTAAAAACTCCTATTTATTATTTTGAACTATTTCAGATTTTGTTACCATATAAGTCTGAACAATTTTTCAAAAATTGAATCTCACATGCCTGTTGGAGGGCGGCTATGTATTATGCCCTTACCTGTACGTAAAATAATTTTAATACGCTTGAAACTATTACTCCTTTTATACAAGGTAATTCAATCAGTGATAGTTGTTTTGCATTTCGAAAAGTACACATCAAAGCGAATGTATGTAATTTGCAATGCACTGTAGCGTGAAATGGGGTTTTAGATTGGATTGTATGTACTTCAACACTGCTGCGATTCTGTTTATTAAATTAGGCCTAATACGACGCATTATTTTCGAGGGTTGTATGGATAATATCAATTAAATCATCACAAAGCGAAGCACAAAGCAACAAACACCGATGGTCAACTGCTCTACCGCAAATTTCTCAGTAGTTAATGTACACTTTAGCCGCACACTTCCACTTCGTTTACGAACCAACCGCAGCATTTAACAAGTGAATTTAATTGTCAATATTTAAATGTATATCTCTAAATTTTAATAAGAATTTTACCATTATTGATCCAATGTTCAAGCTTTGGGCGATCTGCCGCTGCATTTAGAGTTGGTTGGCCACGTCTGTATAATTTAATTATAATTTTCACTGAAATACATTTATTTATAAATTGCTGTCTTTAGTCCTAATTCATAAAATAATCCTTTGACATATCAGTGTAAATTTTTCATTCTGGGTCACACTCGTTGGTCACATCCAGACGACAGTCAAATTCCACAGACAACTAAAAAAACAGCAGCCGTAGCATGCTAGAATTACTGTATACTGTCATTTTTCTTGGTATCGGAGACATCCGCTTCTATAAGAAGGTGTGAAACGTTATAAGATTGTCATTGGTTCTGTCGATTTTAGATTTGAGGTATATTTTAGTGGTTCCGGTGAGGTTCCCGTGGGATGGTCGTCATCTGGGCTTTATGTGACTGTATTGGGGAGAAGGAGTATTGGGAACACCATAGAAAGTATAGACGAATTTTCAACCTGCATAAGGAAACGTCCAGAAAAACAATAAATGTCGCAACACCGTGAAATCAAGGTAGCGGTTTCTGGCGATCAACATTAAGCACTTCGGTTGGAATTCTAGGGGTGGTGTCAATTGGAGTGGCGAGCGCGAGGATCTACCGAATATACATCTAAGTGCCGCATCTACTTTTGGAGAGGGGGGCGAATTTGGAAGGTTCTCGTCAAACAATTGCTATGGATTCCATTTAGTTCGTACCGAAATGGGGGACCTAACCCCTTATTAATGTTTAGTAAAATCTTCTCGTACTTCGAAATTACGCTTATGAGAAGTGTGAATCTCTTGGATTAATAATTTCGGAAATTGCATAAATAATTCGATGTAAAATGTTTGCAAGTCAATTAACATACCTATTTGATAAAAAAGAAGTATTTTTTGGTTTGTGTGTGTTTATTTAAATATTATCGAGGGTGGGTTTTTTTTAGATTTAATTTGATTAAATCGTTTAAAATTGTATGTAGTCGGGATATTCATTCAAATTGCGTACGAAGTTCGAGGACGCTATATAGCGGGTTTCATGCTCTGCTATTTGAGGACCTAAGCAATACCAAGGAAATGTTCTAAGGGGGAAAAACCCCGGCGTAGCCCACACAAAAAATGATACAAATCAGCTGCAGCAACAAAATGCAAGAGAAACTACACAAATAAAACATCAAATTGTACGATAAAATGCGGTAATCGACTCAAATGCAGTTAAACAAATTCATAAAAACAAAACACACGAGACATCATAAATGCAGAAAGATAAATCAGTTTAGTACAAAAACACATGAAACATATGTACTACTAGTAAAATGATAAATTGTATGTACAAGGAAAGCATCAAAATGTCGCGATCCTACTCCAGCCTCAACTACCATAAATTAATTTAACACGAATAGTACATGTGAAAATGCGCCAATAGCAAGTATTCATGTTAAAATCCATTATCGCCTAAACAAAATATCTTAAATCGAGTAAAAATAGCTAAGGTATGCAGATTGTTTATGAAATGACATCTTAGGATACGTCTTTGTACACCTGAGAACATCAGCATTACAAGAGTGTATGCGTTCAAACAACATAATGTGGAGATTGTGGGATGATTCGCCCCCGAAAATTCGCCCCTGAAAATTCGCCCCCGGAATATTCGCCCCCAAAGAAACTCGCCCCCAAGTACATTCACCCCCGGACTATTCGCCTCCGTAAAATTCGCCCCGGAAAATTCGCCCCCGACAAGTTCGCCCCCGACTAATTCGCTCCTGGAAGATTCGCCCCCGGCAATTCCGCTCCCGTAGGATTCGCCCCATAAGATTTATTAATCCTCGGAGGTAACAGGGCCAGCAGTTTTGTTTAATATGCTACCAAACCAACCTATTAATTATATGGGGCGAATCCTACGGGGCGAATTTTTCGGAGGAGAATTTGTTGGGGGCGAATATTCCGGGGACGAATTTGTTGGGGGCTAATACTCCGGGGGCGAATATTCCAGGGGCGAGTCTTCCGGGGCGAATTTACCGCACACCAATGTGGATTCGTTTTTCCAAAACTATGCTGTGCTATGTCCAAGTTAAGTATAACTTCTATCATAGTCATATATGGAAGACCAAAGATTGTTATGCAAGCCCCAAAAGTAATCTTCAAAACAAGGAACAGGTCTGACAGTCTGCAGTGAATTAGCTACTAGAGGTAAGATACCTCCAATATGCGAATAAAAGATCACTTCCTACGTGGTTCAGCACCAGGATCAATTGGTAATGGAAGATAATTGGAATGGATGACCGCAGCGGTCTTCGTAAAATGTAGTTCGAAAAATTCAACCTTATGGTTAATGGACCATCACGAAATACATGTGTCATCTGAAGCGATAAATTACGCTTGTATCCACGGCATAAAGGCAGGATATTTTACGCCCCATTACACCGATTATTGCCCATTTAAGTGAAAATTCAAAGAATCCATTAAATATTTATTTTATGCTGAATAATCCAGGAAAAGGAAGCAAAGTTTTACGCCTAAGAATATTCTCAGTAGTTTTTTTTAGATTTAACATGGCTTGTTAATTGATTTATTGTTACCGATGGCAATTTTGTTAGAACATAGAAGATCGTTTTTTTTTTTCAAACAATATTATTGGATCCGCCACAAAACCTTCCATAAAACAAGTTATCAAACCTAAGACTATTAGAAAAGCATCTGCTGGAAAAATAAATCGAAAACCAGGGCAAGTTGAGAGTCTAATCAAGCACACCTGAAAAGCACGTGGAGAAAATCTGAAAATCTAAATTAGACAAAATGGACACTAGTGTTAAATTAAGTAGGTACTGGCCATGAACCTGATGAAACACGGAAGCAGACAGCGAAACCAGCCAAAAGAAAAGTTCCAACAAAACATAGCCACCCTTCTTCATCTGGTGGAATACCACAATCCTATATGAAGGTCAGATGCAAAAAAACAAACCTCTGGATGATTCATCTGTTTCAAGGTAACGTTTCCAATAAATAAGG
This sequence comes from Photinus pyralis, assembly GCF_008802855.1. Taxonomy (NCBI): domain Eukaryota; kingdom Metazoa; phylum Arthropoda; class Insecta; order Coleoptera; family Lampyridae; genus Photinus; species Photinus pyralis. Next base: position 19,415,007 of record NW_022170819.1, read on the forward strand.
TTAACAGTGTATCACTATGTGGGTCAACTGTTGGAGAATGAAAATTGTACTTCCTAAGGCACTCTACGAATTGGTTTCATTTCTCACTGGTAGAGTTCATAGTAACCCCACAGGAGCATGATACTGCTTCAGTTGTAGGTCATAAATTTTCCATGACTAAGGTACATTTTGACCAAAAGTTGCAAAAATCGTTGTTTATGCACTGATTTCATTCGTAAGACGTGAAAACACTTTAGCTTGATGTTCAAGAAGTGCCATTGGCCCAAGGGGTAATTTTGTTAGGAAGATGTGGAAAGGATTTATCTTGCTGGGAGGTCAAGTTTTGGAAATAAAATTTACTTGCCATTGTCTAGTTTAGATACGAAATAATACCTAAAATCCACTTCCGCAAGCCGTTTGCCCTCCTGTTGGTATTTGTCATTCTATTCGTCTGTTCGTTTTAAGACCTTTGTTTATAAATCTTTGATCTTAAAAATTAAGGATTACGATGGTGGGTAGCGTTCTTAGAATTGGGAGGGAGGAGGATTTAAAAATGCTCTATCCTTCATTATACGCTAATGAAAGTCGAAGGGATTCGGTTACGCGAGATCGCGTATGGCATCTCACACCTCTGAAAGGGAGTACCTGAAAGAGATATTTGTAAAAGAAAATAGAATTTCTCACCGAGAAATGTTGCTGCTGTTAAAACTTCAAGTGAAAATATTTTCACGAAAGAAGTGTCGGAATAGGATACCCACAAAGGGGAAATTAAACGTCTAGAAGAAACCCAATTGTTACTTTCCAACATTGGGAAAAAAAGGTTGCCTTTGGAATATCGTATTAAATTATATATATTAAATTACAACTTGTGAAAATTACAAATTATGAAATTACCATGTAACGGGATGTTAAATTGTTACTTTTCATCCTTAAATTTTAGGAATTAAATACGTACCTTTACATTTTATACTCAAAGGTATCAGTAATAAAGATAGAGCTCTGGAGTGGAATTTTTGTTATACATGGTGTTTCAAAAAAGGTCGGAGCTTATATCTGCGTATAGTATACTCATGAAATGAAAAGCTTTAAATAACATTTCGGAGAAGAGTTGATTTTGTGGCTTAATTTAAATATTCTTGTATCGGAACAAATAACAGATTCCTTTCGAGGAATGTGCAGTCTGTGTGCAAATGGAACGACGACACCATAGAGCATTTTCTTTACATATTTTCCGTTACATTAAGAAACAACGCTGTTTTTAATAATGGAATTTATTGAACATAACACAAAGTCTATTCTATCTCTGAAGCACTTAACGTGGGGACGTATGTTTATTAAGACCGTTTGGTTTTTTTCATGAGCACTATACGTGGATAATAAATAGACCTTTTTTTAAACACCCTGTATAAATATGGCCAAAAAAAGCTGCACATAATTTTTATTTTTGTACAATCACCGCTAGTGGGGGGCAAGCACTCGAAAACTGGAGACGGGGTTTGCTCCTGCATATTATATGGAGTCATAGGTATAATCAGGAAATTTGGATACAATGTGCTCTTATGTATTTTTTGCAGTTTGTAACAGGAGGATATAAAATCGTGCTGTTTTTTGATCACTTTTTTTGTACATGCATTTTGAGAATGATTTCGATATGCGGTTTTTACTCATCTGTACATATTTTCCGAGATATTTTTACACTCTCTCATATTGCATGCAGAATTTACCGTTTGGGTATGTTTGAATAAACAACTTGCCGCTGCCGGTTAAAATCTGTTTTTAAAATTTCATGAAGTAATTAAATCCTCGTAAACCTGTTGATCAAAATAGTGCAAAAACCACATGCACCTATAGTGCATATTAATTAAAAAAAAGGATAGTAAATTTATTGCTAAAAATACAATAAGTCAGCCCACAAATGTATTTTCTATAGCATGGTTTTTGAATCTTTCTTATATTATTATTATTAAGAGTTTGCAGAAATCGTATTTAGTCCGAGATTTAGTCTAAGGTGGTTAAGGGAAGGGTCGCGCATTATTACAGCATCAGAACAATTTATTTGATTCAAAATAATAGAAATTTCATTCATTCTGTTGCCCAGAAAAAGATAAAGTTCAGCAGTGCTATTAAGTACCTACTTAGTTTCTTTCCTTTTGGACACTAATCTATTTCGTCTCGAAACTTCCAAGGCGTTGCGCCAATGTAAAGCTGGCTTGCCATACATCCATTGTGATTGCACGATTGCGTTCATTCTTCGAAGGTAGTGGAAATTAATTTAAATCCACTGAAAGCTTTTTTTCGCTTTCGATGCTCAAACAAACCTATTTTTTAGGCGTATTATTTTCAAACAAAGCCATCAATCGCCATCATGTCACCCTTGGCAGAATATCAGCTCAAACGGGGGACAATAACGGTCAACCTGTCAATCACTTCAGCGCTAAATTCAATTACATTACCTTGTTAATACACATTGCGCTACTGCGACCGCTACCACTCGACAACCCGTCAGCATTCTTAGCGAAAAAATGGACCACTAATTAAACTCCTCTATAGAGCAAATACTGAACGCTATGGACATGCGATTCATGCAGCGAATTTATAAAAGAAAACTACGAGAGGCCTCTTTAAAGCTACAGGTTCATTAATTAGCCTATATTAATATGTGAGCACCAATAAGAGCCATCGTTCTCTTTTGTGCCACCAACTCCGACCTCATTTTTTAAAATCATTCGCCTTTGAATATGAGTTTCTGAGTGAATACGGCGCAGGGATTCTTGAATGAATAATTCATAAAAAAATAAAATAAGTGTTTCAGGGGTTAATAATAAATAAAGTATAGCTGCGTCTGCCTCAGGAGTATAATCACGCCTACACAGTCAGTAGACACCTTTGTGAAAATGCAAAGCGGTTGAATAATTAAGAAGTTTTCTTCGTTACCGTAATTATGTTTGGCAAAGTATCCTCTTTTGTGAGTCTAATACCTATTGGTGTTCGATTTGTGCTGAATTTACCATGCCTTCATTAATCTTGTAATAACATAATGGCGAATTCTGACACAAATCGTTAAGAGGCGAGTAGTTATGACTAGAAGAGTTCCCCGGTATCGTTATTTATTCCTTGTTACGTGGAGATACGACGGATAAGGTTATCTTATTACAAATTACCGAGCATCTAGGAGTAGATAATGGGCTATAAAAGTATATTAAACAAGACCACATTAAGCAAGAGCTTAATCTAATGGAAGCACAACTTTTGTAAATTCGGTGTCAGGGGCGATAACAGCGTTCTGATTGCTCCCACGATGGAGCCACCACGTACTAAATTCACTCTAAAATGTTTTCACGATAACGTTGTATAAATGCTCTCATTAAGTTAATTCTTTAAAGCGTCTCCCAAGTTAAATGCTTCGCTCAAATGTGTAAGAATAACAAATGCGACATCCATAAAGAAATGACGGGTTGACGGTTGTGCTTTTAAATTCTTTACATTTTCTATTAAAGCTACGGCGAGTCGCTTTCTTCACAGTGTAATTACACGGTTTTGTTTACAATATTATGTTCTGAAATAACTACACGTTTCTATTCCATTGAAATATTCCTTACGTAAGTATAAGGAAGGTCCTACTTTAAAAACCAGGATTTCGTTACTCCAGCTCTCAATATGATGACAAGAAAAAGTCTCTTGGGGAAATTGTAGTTAGCATAGCATTACTTTCGAAGCCTTTATTTCTGAATAAATCTCACCACCTTTGGGAAAGTCCAAATGCATGCCGTTACGACAAACCACCTTCGTGAATCGCACCTGATTATTGCCACTCAACTTGTTCTGAGTAGGTACTTACAAAATATTCGATTTTAAGCCTCACGCGAATCTGTTTCATTAAAAGAGGTGAACTGATTCCAAAGATGATGCACAGGCAGAAAAAATGGCTATTGTAACGTTATAAGTTATAACTAATTTCAAGTTGCAGGTCCGATGCGAACTTTCCCGCAACGGCCGGTGTTTTCATTTTGCTAGTCTTTTGCAACTGAATTTAAGTATTTTGGTCTGCCCTTCCTGTATCGCCGAATTTTTCCTGATAATCTCTAGCGCACTAATAGCGTTTGGTTGGCTTCATAATTAGATCGATGGATGAAATTTAAGTTGAGAAGGTACGAGAACTGTTTTAACTTTCCTTTCGTTATCATTTTTGAAAGTCGTTGCTCATAAATTCGTTTATTTCGCTTTGTGCGATTCTGTTCAAAGTGATTTCATGTATCAATTTCAGCACTAGATCATTAAAGCTCTTATATACGCGTTATAAAAAAATCAAACTATTACGACGAGAAACTACACCATACCTCTTGGCTAAAGCACTTATAGAGAGCGGAGAATTTAACCCCTTTATATATGAAATGCTCTTTATAACAGAAAAATGGCGACGTTATAACGCTGATTGGTGTTTTTTCCTCAACGTCGCCTCCATGTAAGTACATTGGTACCACTTTGTAAAAGCAAGCTTTGTATCATTTTCAGTAAAAGGAATTGAGCTTGTACTTTTTAATGCACTCGACCGCGACGACAAAAAGTAGAAACCGTTTGTGAAATGCATTTGAGATAATATCTCGCGCAAAATAATGGCGAACGTTTGAAAGAAAGTTAGGACAGAGAAACCCAGTCAACAGTCGCGGTTTATCTTTAACTATCGTAAAACTTGCAACGTGTCCCTGACACTAATGCTGCCGTTCTGGCTAACGAGAAAAACCCAATCCTGTTAAAAAGACAGATGAGAAAAAAATAACAGGGTGCAGATAGGTAGGAGTTACTGAGCTCGTTAATCACAAACTCAGCTTATGAATGTATCTCTTTACGAGCGCCGTTTTACCATTTCCGTACTGTTAAATAATAATTTATTGCCTACGTAAATTTTGTTATCAACGGACAACAGCGGCAGTGGCTATTATGCGCAGATAAATAATAGAAAATTAGTTTGTAAAAGGAGTATTTGCGCTCAAGTAATCAGAAACCACTAGAAAACTTTCAAATAAAAAGATAATTATGGGTGAAATTCTCATTTATCCTTTGATCATTGCACGTACGAGGAACATTATTTGTTTCATTTGCCTTCTTTAAATCCATGACCGCGTAGCTGTCAGCGATAACTGTTGACAGTTGTTTTTATCCTGTAAAAGGGTTGTTTGCATGGATACCTTTTTTTACGACGTTTTTCGTCTAGGAAACGGAAAAAAGGTGAGGATCGCCGTAAATGCGTCTCTGCACGTACTTGTAACTGAGTTGTAAAGAACTATACGGATGCTTCTATTAACTATTCCTTTTAATACCTTAAATACTGCATTAATCTGCATTATCTGCTGTCGCCGTTGTGGGCAATCTACCTACTTGACGGACTCAAAAGCGTCCGTAAAATGAGTCTTTCCCGTGCTCAATCCCAAAAAGTGACCATGATCATCCGAGATATAAGTAAATAAGATATAATGGTCAAATACAATAATTAAATAACTGTAGGTATGTAATGTAAAGAATGCAACACGGATTCGGACATAACTATCTTATATCCAAATATCAACAATAATAAAACTGTTTAAAAAATGTGCCACTATCCCTTAGACTATGTGGTAATTGTGGAATTTTTTCTAATTCGCTATCAATTACATGTATAATACGTACAATACTCGACTCAAGTTTGTTTTATGCTAGGTTTTATGTATGATGTAAAGAAAGGAGCGTTTTGTGCGTTTGGTATTCATTTCTCTATAATTATTATAGTCTATTTGTCAGGGTTTCCCTCCGTGCCGAGTTGTCCCGGTCCCGAGATGTTCTTTACATAAAATGAAAATGGCACATTACTGGAGATGAAGTATTGGAGTACGAAGCTCCTTTGGGGTCGAGTACTTTAATTTCCGAATCGAGTCAAGTAGTGTCATTTTACTGGCCAGTTTTCTATTAAATTAAACGTATTTTAATATTCACATACCAATGTAATAGGTGCGGCCATTTTGAATTTTAGGTCCCTTTTTTCGGTTTTTCAATATCTCGAAAACTATCAACTTTTTCATAACCACTTATTTAATATAACCTCTTACCGTGAATTTGTGCAGGAATGACATCTGTCAAACCTAGTATAAATGGTGAAAAGGGATACCTACTATTACTTAATTCCTATTACTTATTATTTATTACTTACTCTTATTACTTATATTAATGAGAATAAATACGCCTTACAACATGAAAGCTCATTAAATTTTCTGTAAAAAACGTATAAAAGTGTAGGTAAATTAGTACATATAAGAAAAAGATTAATAGTCGGGTTATTCAACAAAATCATATTATTCTTTTAAATGGAAAACCTTGTGTATATGCATACATGCAACAGAAAATAAACTGCTGCACAAAAACCTTATTACATAGCTGTTTTAATTCACAACAGGAAAAAAGGAAACTAACATAAACTATAACCGCGGGAGTTATAAGCAAAGTTCCTACAAAAATCTAAAACTCCATTTTCCAGGTATAATAAACATCATACCGAAAACTGAAATGTTTGTAGTTTCAGTAGTTTTAATAGGTCGTTTTAGCTTTTATTCTTTTTTTATTAAATATCACTATAATCCGAAACTAAGTTAAGCATTGACTTTCTAATAAAGAGTGTTTACCATCTGATATTATGTGCAATTTGCAATATGTATTAGGGAATTACGCAATGAAAAATGAGACTTTTATTGTAAAATGTACCCCCTCTAACCCAAAATTGAGATGTTTGATTACTTATTTTACCCAAAATCGTTCTGAAACCCTCATTTTCATGCGTACCTTCTGTCAGGAAATTTTAGTTTCCCTGACAGAGTCAGACCTTTCCTGTCGCTTGTCACTTTACCGGTCGCACCGTCACTTTACCGGCATGAATGTAGCCTTGAGTCGTTAAATACGTCTACGTCAATTGAATGTTAACTGACAAAAAGTGGCGCGAGTTAAGAATATAAACGAGTTAGTCGTCATAATCATAAGCGGAAATTAGTTACAGTAGGTACTGAGTGGAGGGATATTCATATTAGTGGAAATCGTGTGAAAAAACTTCGTTCATGCGTCTGAAATTTCGTAATGTGTTAATGTAGCACTGTTCGCTTTCTTTTTTTACTGTACAGTGTCCCATTCATAAAGGTCACAGGCCATCTCTATGGAACCGTTTTGCGTTTGGCCCCCTTTGTTAACAAATTTTTTTCTCTAAGCTGTGGAATTAACGGTTCCGTAGATATGGCACCTTTAAAAAGCATTATGCGGGTCACTTTGTAATTGGGTGCAAGCCTGTTGAGGGCCCAGAACAAAAGATAGATAATAAATAAGTAAATTAATTAATGGGACACCCTGTACACAGTGTTTATAGAAATATAATGTTTTTGCGAATGAATGTGGTTTAACCTTTACCTTACCGGATTGTTTCGCGTCAACCTCATTTACTAAAATGTGTTCTCTTACAGCAAAGGCGATTAGAACCATCTCAAATTTTAATAAAGATTATGGGCTTATTATTATTCGTCTCTTTACCTAATCTCTAGGGTTATTAACCTATGAGCAATCGGATCATATCAATATAGTTACATAACAAGAACCACTCCCTATTTAATTAAGATATAGGAACTTTAACCATAGACGAAAAGATCGAGTAAAATTTCTAACATCCATTACAGTACCCGTACGTCAAGTTTATTTTCGTTCCTTTTTTATGTGTGGCGTTTTAATCGTTATGATGCAGGCGTTGCATCCGTTGACGGAGGCAGGACCAATTTTCTAGTAAAAAAATATTTGGACAATGTTGCAAATTTATTGGATCAACTTCTGTTCAGAAACCAATTCTTTTATTATTTCTTTTTGCACATGACGTCATGTCATCTCCCAAATGCGCTGCCTCATTAATTGTAGCATCTTTTTTTATTATGGGTGCTTATTTTTGTATTTCCCTCCACTGCAACTCTGTATAAGTATGCTTTACAGTCTAAGCTCCCAATCAATCTGAGTATTTATTTTTCATGACACCTCAATAAAAAACGGTATTAGGGGGTGACAAGGTTTGGGCACTAAAATAAGTTTAGAATTAAAAATTGAACGTGGTGAGGTATTTTTGGCATATTTTATAGCTCTCCAGTCGTAAGTAGGTACGTGGGGACTTTAATTTAGATTGAAAACAGCAAATCTGAAAAAATTGTCTTTTTCCTCAAGTACCAAATAAAACTAGTTGCCTAAAAACTGGTAAGTGTATTCAAAATTCACGTGGTTGTTTAGTTTCTATGCGACAAAGCATTTTTTAACGTGGTGGAGATCACAAAATGCTTCTTGCTAAATGTATGTCGCACCTTCCATTACCCGAATTAAATAAATCGACCGTGTTTCGGTACAAAAGTTCAACCGGCTCCAAGAATTGAATACAAAATGACAAGAATGATATAAAATACAGTATTTCCGTAACGTAAAATTAACGGTAACGTACTTTGTTCCATGGGAAATTACTCGCGGTATTTTGATTTAACTATTTGGCCAATGAAGGCCTGTCATGTTGCACAAACTAACCAATTACTGCAGTGCGATAATAATACAGAATTGCCGCTGTCAGTTTGGTCATTCCAAGTTCACAGTAAACGCGAGCTTTACGAACATGCAATTTATGGATGTACAATTAATAAAATGAGATGCAAATTCCCATTAAAATTTTTCTTTGAAACGTAGAAGCAAAGCACTCAGAATAAAAATGATCGGCAACTTGGTATGCATGCATATCATACTGGCGACGCATGAAGTATACTTTTTGGTAAAATTAAGAAATTTGGGAAAGTTTTGTATACAACGTTTGAACTATTGCGTAATTTGAACGAGGTGACAACAAACTTTTCACCCCGGTGGATTGAACTTAAACTTCTGTACTGTAATCAAAATATCCCTGCGAGAGGGGAACATAAATTTACATTAATTAAAGAAAATAACCTACGAAGTACTAAAACAGAATTTTACGATGACAACGATACTGCATTATGGTGTAATGAAGGGGTAACGTCACTGCGACAAAGCCGCTGCAATGGTGTCAAGTCAAGTCAAGTAAGTATACACTTGCTAACTGATTACGAGCCAAGTGGACACAGAGCTTTCATGCGAAACAAGCTAAAATGTAATTAAAAACTCATCCAAAACTGTGCCTCATATTCATTACCATTAACGCAAACTTAAGGTTTATGTTTGAATTTTGTTTTCTAAATCTGTCTTTAAAAGAATACGTGCGTTTTCCTCATCGGACATTACTTCCTTGTACTAATAAAGCTTCTCCGTGGCGCTCCGATTTATATTCATTAGTAAAAGCTCCGAGTCGCATTTTATTTCGTCCTTCCAACTCGCCTACAATACACAGATAAAGCGTCTCACATTTATCCGTTTAGGATTTCCTACAATATTTCAGGTCAATTATTTCCGCTTTTTACCCCAGAGGAAAATTTAGACCATTTATGATTGGAACCTAGAAAACATGCAAGTGCGTCATTGATTAATCACTTAATTAATAAAAGGTAAAAAATGCCGCCTGCTTCGCTTCAAGAGTTAACTACTGTAATTAATTTAAGCTCGGAAACATAAACTTTTCGAGTCCTCCATGAAAATTTGACCGATATTGAAAAATGCCGATCCCACTTTGATAAGTAAGCAATAATTTCTAACTTTGCAGGAAGTTTTAAAATTAATTTTCTGTCTTCAGATAAACACTTCAATAAAAAATGTAATTAATTACTTCCCAGGGAGGGTAAAGCATCGACGTTGACTATATTCACACACACTGCCGGTAACTGTGGTATATTATTCCAATATCACGCACTGTGTAAACGAACATTTCCCAATTTCATGTAGATTGTGATTGATGGCGTGGAAACTTCAGCTGAAAAAGTTTGAAATTGTAGAAATATTTAGTTTCCTTCCCTCTTTTTGCTCTTATAAATTTACTGATACGAAGAATATCGGAGTATCAAATTGTCTACTAATAAGGTTCTCTCTAATAAAGGTTGGATAAAACGTTTGTGCTATCCAAGTGCTGTTTTGCGTATGAGTTGATAACCCTTATAATTCGCCATACGAATATCTGCTTCTGCAAGGGATTGGAAACTACAATTATTTCGTTTAGGCGTTGAGTACAAGATATAGGCACTGATAGATTGAGTTAAATCTGTAATCTGTCAAATTTCATGTTTATACTATCCGCATTGCTTTACAAAATTGAAAACGACGTATTTTATTTATAAGACTAGAATTTGTTGGCTTTGCTAGTTTCCAGGAAAAATGGGTTGATTTATAATCTTTTTTCTCTATGGTTTTCCTAGGTTTCGAGCTATATGGTGTTATTTCTCGGGACTACATCTTATCTCTTACTCTTCAATTGGTGGTGGTAAAATATTTGTAAGCACGGGAATCCATGGTGTCGCAGTATATATTTTCGGTCGTCGCATCTCATGAAGTTCCTTTATTAAAAAAAAGCCTTAATTTTTTTTCTTATAGGTCTTTATATTTGATGTTTTTTTTCATGATGTGTTGTAGAATAAATTCTTGTCATTTCTTGATATTAATCAATTGTGTGTCAATTTGAATCCCTACTTGAGGTCCAGGTAAAGCTTAATTTTCACTGTTTGATTTTACAAATCCATCAAAGCCTATAGTGCTTTTCCCAATTTTTATTAAACTTATTACTGATGAAAATGCTTTATGACTCAAAGGTATAGAAAAGTAATCAAAACAAACGACTTTCTGTGCTGCATACTTTTTTGCTCAAACTCTTTGGTATAACAGAATATCACCACGTTTCTCTGTGGTATTTGGATCACGAAAGATGTTAGATTTTCTTTTTGACTTTTTATAGATCTGCGCAATATCAACTATCCAGGCATCCTTTACAATAATATATGAGAATATCTTCCATCGGAACAGCATTTTGAACCCCTACCCAAGTTGTAAAATTGCATACTTTAAGAGGAAATTCGTACCGATTCATTTCTGGACTTTATTCCAGTCTGTTCTTTGAAAAATCGAACGCGGTTTCTCATGGGAAAGTGGAATTTGAAGGCCAATTTTAATTAAAATACGTTGAGGTATAAAAAGGGCAAGACAAAGCATTTACTTGTATAATTATACATGTGCAATGCTCAAACCTAGGCTCAAACTTAAAGTCTAATCCTTCATATCATTCATATTCTCCAAGCTTTTAAAATCATGCGGAAATATAATCGAAATACTAAATTTATTCTTGATTAATACGAAATGATGGAGTAAATAATACCCCCACTGCACCTGCTCGTGAATAATGAGAATTAAGTAGTCTTTTTCGCGAAGAAAGTCCTAGAATATTGGAGGTGAAGACTCGATTTAAATTACAAGAATTGGGCAAGTCCTTTGAAAACACCCATTTTCATACAGCAGAACACACAGCAGTCGCCCCGTTTTGTAAAAATGATAAAATCGTTTCTGAGACCTTGACCACACTGCCCACCCTGGAGGCTTTTGATAGCTGCTTTTGTGCTGAATTTTCTCGTTTTATCTTCTATATATTCAGTAAACATCTACCCCTGCAAGATGTCGATTACGTACCTACGCTCTTATAACGTTTACTTATAAATTATTGTAGAGTTACAGTTTAATTAACTGAGAAAGCATTCCTCGCATGAATCTAGGGGGTTGTCATTCACTAAGGTTTCATTACCATGAAAAATCAGTGGGCTATCGGGACATCTAGGTAACGAAATCCATAGATTCGCGTTCTCGGAAATATCAGACCATATAACAAAGAGGTAGATCATCATAATTAATGTGGTGCCTATGATTATCTTAGCACGTAGCATCTGAAAAATAATCACTATTATGACTTCTGTCAATTGTCAGTTTTTAATCCGACAGATCGTAAGTTGGTCACTATTATCACAGATCTACACATACACAGATTGCTAACCTTATGCATTTTTTGGGAAACAAATTTAGGTACACTTAAAAGCGCCCTCTATTGCGGAGCAGTGTAAACATGTACCGTTTAAAACTGTAATATGACGCTTATGGATTTATGCATTAGATGTCGCTGCAAAAAATTTGAAGCGGTAAAGTGTGCATATTTCGAATTCGTTACTTGTTATTTTTAGCATTTGATATTTTGGAATTATTTGGAAGATTTCCCCAAAAATGAATCTATCATGCGAGAATAGCGGGAATAGTATGCTGTTTGCTCTCCAACATGAAGAATTAAGAAATAAATTTATATGCGAAAAACATTTTCATCATGGGGATTTATCAAATAGCACCCTCCACAGAACCAGGTTGAATCCAAATGTAATTCCTGTGGCGCACAATAGAGAAGATCTTAGTGTTACCTTTGCCGTCCAATCGTACAAACTAGCTGCTTCTTCGAGCATAAACAAACGCCATAGAACAGAACCTCTCCAAATATCGTGTTCATCAACGTCCTCGTCAGTAAAGCGCAATTTGGATATCATATAATATACGTATTCTAAATCTTATCGGCGTGGTAAAGAGTGTAACGTTAATTTAGGCAGAGATATACATAGTTTTTAAGTATACCTTTGCGGTTAGGAATCTGTCAAGACTTTTAATAGTTTCCTCCAACTTCAAAAAACCTTCACGATTCTTTAAGAACCTGCCCTATGTTACCTCCTATCATATCATATCACTGTAATAATACGAATATTAAGGAATTCGAATTGTGCAAACTTTAGCGCTTTAATTTTGTTTCAACGACATCTAACGCATAAATCCATAAGCGTCATATTACAGTTTTAAACGTTACATGTTTATACTGCTGCGCAATAGAGGGCGCTTTTAAGTATACCTAAATTTGTTTCCCAAAAAATGCATAAGGTTAGCAATCTGTGTATGTGTAGATCTGTGCTATTATTATAACGGGCGATCAAAAATTAGTTGCTGTCGAGTCGCCTTTGGAAGTTCAAGTTAAATACGAATTCCCATGTAAACAAAAATTCCAAAGATGACTCGACAGCAACTCATATTTGATCGCATTGTATTGGAACGCGCTTTCATCCAGCCAGCGCGATCCGAGAGAGCGGGAAACAATGGGGATCTCTGTCCTACTCTTGCGCATGCATAGAGCAGTCTAAAGTGGCCGAGAGGCCAGGTGTGAGGCGCCTTAGTATCGGGGATCCTGTCAGATTGAGGATTTCTTTCGTAAATTTCAAAGATTTGAAAGATGTCAAAACATTGTCGAAGTAGAATGTTAAAACCACATCTGGTCCTGGTGAAAATGTTTCTTTATCAAAATGTCTGGCAGCACACAATCCGCTATGCGCTCGTGCTGTGATAACCACAGATTCCTTAGCCGCTGTCCATGTAGATCGAATCGGCACCAATATGGATGATGAGTCCGAAACTTGATCGATAACGCCGCACTGGGTATACCATTGGTCTATAACGTCCTTCATGGTGCGCCTCGCCACTTCGAAGTTCTAAGTTTCTGTCGTTACCTGCACCTAACAGTTAACTCTTGTTAACATAAACCACGACTCATTCAGTCAAATTCGAAAAAAATGTGGAATTTAATTTTTTAAACGTTTGTTTTCATTTAACCTCCTGCATATACTTGTAGGGCTACAAGTTGCGCACCTGTTCTCAAAACGTCCTGCTTCTTTAGATTCGCAAATTCATGTTATTGTTTTTTTTGCCTTTTTACCATTTTCATTACGATTCAGTTTATGGTGAAAGAGAGAATTTTGACTCTGATATTCACTCCAAATAGTTAAAAAATCAAATGAACAGATGTAAAGTAGAGAGTTGAGCTGCTAACTTGTCTACGTGGGTTCAGGCCCGTACCCAGAATGAAGTAGCAGGGGTGGCCGGTATTTTTCTAGGTGGGGCTAAGAAGTTTTTGATAAAGACTTCTCCTGTAATTTTTGTAAAAGAACCATCAACCGTAATGTCCAGTGGGGGCAAGACCACGTTCTAGGGTGGGGCTCAGCCCCGCCTGGCCACCCCCTGGCTACGGGCCTGCGTGGGTTAAGTACTACTTGTGGTAATGTGTTGAAATTATCTTACCTCATAAAACAAACAATTCTAATGACCGATTTGAATACTTCGCCTATAAGCTATCTGGTAAAAGGGAAACGAAATAGCTTACATACGTGTTTTTATGATAGAATGATGAAAATTAAGGATTCTGTCGGCACCACACGGTATATAACTAAATACTGGTGGAATTATGTTGTGAAATGTGTAAATATCTTGTGAATTAATTATTACTGCACCCAAAGGAATAAATTGAATGTATGCATTTCAACAAATATTACTAAAGCCATGGTGGGTTTAATTGAAGGAAATTGTACCTCCTACACCTAGTTGTGGGTTTGTATACGAGGGTATAAATTGCACTTCAACATAACTAAACTCAGTAATTATAAAATTATACAAAACATTATATTAGAATAGAATAATATTTACGAATGCTATTCCAGTTTGTCATAAACCTCATTAGTACAACACCTCGGGGCGCAATTTACTCACGGAAGCACTTACATCATACGAAAATGGCGGGTAAAAGCGAATAATCCATGTTTGAGTATGCCACATTAAAAAGTTTAAATAATCTATTATGCACATGACGGTATTTGCGGTCACGTTTTATTACAAGAATAAATTAGCACTTGTTACCGTTCGTTGCCGTATGCTATTTCGGAACGGGAATCCTAATAAAAGAGAAGTAAAGATTCGTAATCTAATATTACAGACACGTTCCCGCATTTTAAGATAAAGTTCTTTTAATTTAACTTCTGTAACTCAACAGATCGCATCTGCCAGAAAACGTACAAAAAAGGAATTCGCTTTATATGTTGAATTATAAAAGTAAACTGCATGACTGCCACCCAAGTCGCTTCTGAATATAATAAGACTAATTTTAATAAGCCGCCCTCATTATTCCACTTGCTAATTCTTTTCATTTCTTTAGATTGTTTTTATTTGAATATTCCATTTCTCTACCAATTTTATTGCAGCAATTTAGGTCTATTGTTTTAATTTTTTGCATTTCTTATCTCGCGCTTTCTTCGCCATTTTATTAGCTAAGCAATATTGTTTCGCTGTTGTATTCCAAGTTTCTCTACATGGGCATCTTAGGAATTATATTAACTTGGAAGTATATGCATCAAAACACTTTACATTTTTATACGGATCAACATCGCACTTGAGAAAAAATATTATTTTGTGTGAAAAACACCAATTGATTATTATAGTCCCCCGTTCTTGTTGGACCATTTACAATATATTCAAAATTTAGTTATTTTACTACCCTAGTAACAGCCGTGTAAAAATCGTTTATTGTAGACTAAAACCCTACGAATATAATACGCATAAATGTCCGGCGGATATTGCTACAGTGTTGTAGGAATATTATGCGTTTATTATTTCTCATTGATATATGATTGATATGCGTATATTAAAGGGGTGTTATATTCGTATATCAAACGAATGCTAAAAAGCGATTATCTATATACGAATTACTAACGTAGAACGGGAACTCGATGGTCTATATTTATGAATAAACATCGTATTTTAAACGTAGGTATAAAATTCTTTTACACAAAAACGTATACCATACACCGATATGGAATTTATTCTATCAAAGCGCTTTAAAAACGTTTTTTATATGCAAGTGTGTTTGCTTAGTACTCGTAACTTAAAAGAGTAGATAGTTTTATAGTGGGTAGGAAGCAAAAAAGTCTACATTACAGAAGAAATTTGTTTACTAAATTCAGAGACTTGTTAGACGTTTTTTTTTACTTTACCTTACCGTTTTCGACTACCGATACATATCTTATCGTAACCCAGTGCGTTTAATTAATCTGTCCTTGACCGAGCACGACTCCAATTTATGCGTATTTCACAATGTTATTTTTTACGTTCTCTGCGTACAAATTAATAGTTCGCACTTGGATTTTCTAAGATTTTTGTACTATGCCCGAAAAACACTTTTACCCTTGACGAATTCCGCACAAATTTACTTACCGACGAAAACTACGTGATTATCCCATCGTAATTTGCGGTCCGAACTACTATTTTATGTTCAAATGTGCGATTAAACATTTCCACAGCACAGATTAGACGCGAAATAATAAAAAAACAATAATAAAAATTCGAAAACCAACTATAGTGGCACCAAATGTCCAAACTTTCTGTAAAGATCACGCACTGGCAGCCACCGTGACCCATCAGTCAATCAAAATCTTTTACTCTAAGCAGCACTCAAACTCAAACTAAATTTACATGCACAGTGGTCAAAAGTGCGGAATATAAAGATTATTTTTGGTTGTAATTTCGTCATTTTTTGGTGGGATTCCGAAGAACCTCACATTGTTCCTTTTTACGCAATTGATGTGATGAGCTTGTTGCTTTGGTTAGTGCTGAATCATTGGAACTACTGATCAAGTTTTTACCCGTTTCCTTGTAAATAAATAACTCTACGTAATTAATTACGTTACAGATGTATGAAATTTGTCTGGTGAATTGTTTGAAATAGTTGAAAGGCACTGCAGTTTTTTGTAAGGGGGCGAAGTTGTAAAAGAACATCGCAAACGGACAGTGTAACCAAATGAATACTAAAAAATATTACCCACTTTTAGCCTGATTTGACGACACCTTCCCTCTTTCATTCAAAAAATGCAAACTCTATCCAAATTTTAGCGTTTGGGTGGATGTAAATAATAAACGTAATGAAATTTTTACCCTACAAATACAGCAGCCTAATTTAACACAGCCATACATTTTAGTTAACGCCGTTCCATTGCAATATGTAAAGTGACGACAAGTTTCACATCTGAAGCAATTTGTATGGTAAATTGCGTTGTTAACGTAAATTGTAATGGATGTATCCATGTAGCTTATGTGGTCTGGTCAAAGGGATTGCTTTAAGCAGTATATTACAATTGCACCGGTTAGTGGTGTGCCAATTACCCCAAGGTCGGTGTTGGACTGTACTTCTTGTTTGTATAACTAAGCTAACAATATTACCAACAGAAAATAATCCTGTAGAGTACAACTTTAAAAGGTACATACCGCACACATAATTGCATCAATTAGGGAAAATCTAATAGTTGACTCCTTTGAATGAGGTTTTGTAATGGCCTCAGGTAGGTTTGAATTCAATTTTGGGATCTTGTAAAATTTCTCCTTTTATAGTCACTAGTAACGTTTTAAGCAAATTGAGTTACTCAACAAATACTAATTCAAGATTCTTCTCACTTGTAATCGCATAATTTCGCTTTTTTTCCTCTTTATTTGGTTACCCGGCATTAGTCTAGAAGGGTTCTACTCCATTCACCGATAATTAACTCAACTAGTAAATGGAGTTAATTCTATCAACATTTCGAAATGTGTTTCGTAGCAAAATTCCAAACTTATTCTTGACATATGCATTTAATTAAAACACAAAACATAATTAAAGTTCGCTCTAGATTACGCCGTTTAAACTTGAAAGAGAACTTCATTACTTTAATCCAACTTTATGTTACATTTATTTTGGTCATGCTTTTAATTTATTAATTATTGAAGTTCCCTACCAAGATACACCAGTAAGTAATTAACAAGTTATTTCTTATAACAGTGGGCTGTCAGGTGTATTAGCATGTAATCCATATTGGAAACTAATTTTCGTTCTGCTTTGCTTTGTCTTGTTTGTGTTACAATGTATCTTACGTCTTTCCAGAAATTAGATTATCTATTATCTGGATACTGATTTTAGTGAGCATCTCTTTAAGTTCAGAGTCAAGTAGTGCTATCTTACCTGAAATGGTATTTTAATATAAAATTTCAATTTTCATATAAGAACCTCTGATTAATGTCAATCTGTCAATGACGACAGGAGTCATTATAGATTTATCAAAGTGACAGATACGACTGGAAAAGTGATAGGTACGGTCGGTAAAGTAGTCTGGTCTGCGCCTGTCATGGAAACTAAAATTTCCTATGTTTCAAAATTCTTAGTGACTCCCTTTATCCTACGATCTATTTCATAAAGCCTTTCGGTGTTCTGTTTCTTGGGGCTAAAATCTCCTAATTAAGAAGACACATTTTAAAGTGGAGGCAGAACGTCACAGTTGACAACCAACACATTGTTGACATTTGACATTTGACTAGCTCACACTTGCGCGTACATGACTAATATATGATGTCCTACAATTTAAATCTTAAAATTTATGTCGTACAGTACATGGAAATTAAACGTATAAACTTCCGCCAGCGTTCAATTCAATAAAGCGAATGAAATGCCATTTGGTGCTTTATTTATTTATATTAATTTAAATTAAGGGTAGGTACTCTTGACTTCATTTTTTTTAGGCAACCCATTTCCAATGTGTTTGTTTTATGCTAAGAATGCTAAAAAATGTATTTCACTCGGTTAACAGATGCGCGAGGATTAGCCTTATGTGGCATCTTAGACTACAAAATAAGGGTAAACGGATAAATAATAGGCCAATAGTCTTATTTAACTATGAAATGGATCTTATTTCGCATTGATATGAAATATTGAACTTTATTTATGTATAAACCGATCTCGATGTATAATGGATAACCGTGATGAGGTACTAAAAGCAAATTAATTGTATAATAACAAACACCCTGTATAATAAAAATTAATTGGGCTGCAATACACTAATATATTAAAAATTTTCAGGCGCGAGTCTGAAATTATGTATATCGTTTGAACGCAATGTTTTTAAACTGTTTGGTACTGAAATACAAAATAATTACAACTTTGTTTATATTCTAAAACGAGGCGAAAAATACGAAAATGGCAATAACTACGAAAGGTATGGCAGTACTACGAAGTGATTAAACTAAAAAGTACATAAACCACACTTCCAAATGTTTTTGAACCAGGAGTTCTAGATGCGCTTTCAGGACGGTTTTCAATCAGAATGGAAATTAATGACCTCCCAGCTGTTGATGTGGAAATTGACTCTCCCGATGATCTCTGGAGTGCTCCGCCCTGAAATCTGAAATAAAACTGCATTTCAAAAATTAGAATGATAGGGAATCAGGGGGTCGTAGTAAAGGTAGCTGTCACAATTTTACTTTACATTGGCCGGGTTGAGTTTAGAGCATTATCTCAATGACCAAGACATGAATTTGATGCATTTTTGTTAACTATAAAATGTATTAAATAAATTGTCGTTAAAAGTGATTGTAATACTGAGGATCCTTCGATATTTCGTTGAATCGGTTTATTTTATCTGCAGATGTTATAACGCACCGAAACCTCTGATTGCAAATTCTTGACTGCAAAGGGTGACATCAATAAAACTACCTCCAAATCACAACACTAAATCAGTACATTTTCTCACTGTTGCACAACTAGATGTAAATGGAATATCAACAAGTTGAAGTGTGCAAACTCTTGATATTGCTCTTGAGATGTAGAGAATTACAAGAATCCAAACAAAGGCAATGAAATTCAGAGTAGACACCATTAAAATATCCTTACTTGACTGACAATAGTCGTTCATTTCAGTTCCTCGTTAAAAACTGTTAATTGGATTAACGAATATTATAGTTGGGATGCGCTTAATTAAGCAGTCAAAATTAACGATTGGCCATAAAATGCTGGAATCGCAATTTAGTTATACCTATGGACTCTATACATTCTCAAACAGTAATGTAAACATAAATACTTAGTTGCTGTCCCTTGCGATTGCACCCCCTCTTGGGACTGGTCCAGTTGCAAAAGTTCTTCGATATTTATGCGAAATAAGGTATTCATTTTTAGAGTAAATCAAGTTATATTCATTTTAAGATATTAGTACAATGGCCGAACCTACGCCAGGCGGGAAATTATACTGAAATTAGTCTAAATTCTGATTTCGTACAAAGATAAATCAAGTTCGACGAAGTGAACGTTTCTGTAGCCACAAAGGAACCGGCGGAAATGTGGTAAACCATGTTAATTTCCTTCGTTCGATTTCTAGGGCATCCGATAGGGGTACTTTTTGCGAAACTCGATCATGTACCGTTTTATTAGATAAACCCTTAGATTAGGAAAGAGTATGGATACCGCGTATGCCGTACAGCCCGTGTATGAATCGTGTTACCTTTTTAAACAAGTCCGCCATTTTATATGTGGCACATATGTCATTAAAGTAACATCGTTTTTTACGAGTTTTTGCGCTTAAATTGAGAGGAAATACACAAACAACAACTTAAAATCATGGTGAAATGTGCATATTGTGGATGCAAAAGCCGGAGTGAGAAGGAGGAACCGGGAATTTCATTTCAAACGTAAATATTGAAAATGTGCCTAATGCCGTTACCACGTATTTTCCTATTTTTCCTCATAAAGTTCTTTCTTTGAATATTCTTCTTTTAATATGTTAAAATTCATAGCTTAATGAGCGACTTGACTTAATTTCTTACAACAGGACCAATCCCATGCATTCAAATTTTGATAACAAACGTCTTCAAGGACGGAATTATTCAATAAACTCCATAGACGTAGTCATTAGCACTCCGCGTTTTTCAAAGAGAAAATTGGTACGGAAACGGCTTTACGTGAAAAATCAAACAGAAAGCAATGAAGATTCTTATTTTATCACAATCTTTAGCTGGAGGGACAGTTAGTTTTGAAGGCATTTCCGAAAAAAGATGAGAGGAAGTTTCGTTTATACCCGTGTCTGATTAATAAATAGCGCAACGCACGAATTTCATTCGTATGTTCAACTTCAACGTGATTTATTAGCTATAATAGGTGCTTCTGCCACTATTCGCATTTACGGATGCTACGACACTGGCCAATGTCAATATGTGGCAGCTGGTAACACTACCGCTAGTGAATTATGCGTCCATATTCTTTCCTTGTCTAAGG